>NC_073695.1:126592998-126892998 GCF_029784165.1 Wyeomyia smithii
AACCAAGTAAATGGAACCAAATTTGGTAGGTAGATGTTTTTAGGTGTAAAAAATATATCCATAATAGTTTGACACCCCTCCCTCTACTAAAAGCGAGGGGTTCTATACAAATGAAATACAAATTCATGCACATCTTGAAAACTAATCAAGTAAATGGAACCAAATTGTGCAGGTGGATGTTTTTAGGGGTATCAAATATATCCATATCAAATTGACGCCCCTCCCCCTTTTAAAAGGGAGGGGTCGCATACAAAAGAAACACAAATTTCGCACAGCTCGAGAACCAATCCACCAAATAGAACCAAATTTGGCATGTGAATGTTTTTAGAGGTAACAAATATGTTCATAATGTTTCGACACCCCTCCTTCTTCTGAAAGGAGGGGTTCCACACAAATTTCCGCACATCTCGAGAAATAATCAAGCAAATGGAACCAAATTTGATATGTTGAGGTTTCTGAGAGCAAGAAAAATTTTTGACTCCAAACGCCATTGTTAAATTTAAGATGGAAACTTCCGGTTTCTATCCGTAAAATGTCTCCAAATATTATTTTCAAAACCGGTTTCTGAAAAACAGCGGAATATGACCAAATACCACCCAATATGGGTATTTCCGAAATCGTGATGATACACTGAAACCACAAATCGACCTCAGACAACATTTTGAGTTGTGAAATGGCAACTTTTGGGTGACTGGAAAACTGCCGAAAATGACCCAAAAATAACCAAATATGGGTGTTTCTTTAACCAGAATGGTGCTCAGGAGCCAGAAATTGTCACAAAATGTCATTTTGAACTACAAGATGGTGACTTGCGGTTTCTGGAAAATAGCCGAAAATGACCAAATACCACCCAATATGAGTGTTTCTTCAACCCGTAAAGACCCGGGACGGAGCTTGTTTTTTGAAAATGCTCGTTCTCAGCACTGGAACGGCCGATTTGGGAAAACTTGAACTTTTATTCAAGGGGAATAGTTGCTCTAAGTTTTGGTAAAGGTGCCACCCCTCTGGACCCCTCCCCTGGAAATTTTCATACGTATCAATTGCTCCATGTATCAAATCATGTCAGGTGGATGAAATATGGTATGTAAGAGTGAATTTTGAAGTTTCCAAATTATTTCAGTACAAAATCACAAAACTACGTATTTTTATAAAAAATCAAACAACAAACCCGTTCTTCAAATTTTAGGCTCTACATTTTTGCGGTAAGGTCTCCTGAACAGTGATGGAAACGAAACGAATATGATGCAATCGTCGTTTATTCATCACTTGTGCACTCCACGAAGTGTACAGGCCGGGACTAAACTTGAATCCTCTCAACCCATAATGAAATAATGATATGGTGCATAGGTTTCTGGGAGAAAAAAATCACATGACTAGACTACATCAGCTCTGAGAAGCGATTCGATCGTTGCGTTTGTCTCTCCATAGGCCGGTAGTTAGGGGAAGAAAGGATAGCAACAGGAGAAAATCATGTCGCCTGAACAGCAGCAGAGGTGTGGTGCGATGAGAGGGAATGTGTGGGGGAAGGAACTACTTCGGCAGCGGTTGAGTTTAAGCGAGAGTAGGAGAGCATACACTGTCATTTTCTTTCTTTTTCTGACAAAAAATCATAATCATGAGTCAAATGAATAAGGATATAACAAGTTCTGATCCCTCTGTGTAACAGAGACGAATAACTTCATATACCGAGTTGTGCACATTGAGAACCACGTATTGTGGTGTACACTAATGAATAGAAATATATCGTAAAGAGGAAAGCAAAGAGAGTGCACCAGCACCGATACTTTGTTTTTCGCATACTGACGACGATTTCAATGTATCTTAGGCTTGTTTTATGTTTATTCATTAATCGCTAGAGGTGATTTTTTTCATTCGCTGCTCCTGAATCCATACGTGATGAAATATTTATTTTAGCATGCAAACACTTTGAGAAAAACCAGTTTAAATTCACCAAAGTACGTATTTTCACGGAAACCTTATTTTCTCAGTCTCCCACGGTAGGTTTCAACTTAGCTCTTCAATTTTCAAGCTCTATATTTTTAGAGTAACGTCTTCTGAATCCAAAGATGCTGAAAGATATTATTGTAGCATGCACAGATTTAGAGAAAATCAAGTTTTCATAAGAACTCGTACTTTAGTGAATTCAAAATCGTTTTTCTCTAAATCTGTGCATGCTAGAATAAATCTTTCAGCATCTTTGGATTCAGAAGACGTTACTCTAGAAATATAGAGCTTGAAAATTGAAGAGCCAAGTTGAAACCAACTGTGGGAGACTGAGAAAATCAGGTTTCCATTAAAATACGTACTTTAGTGAATTTAAACTCGTTTTTTAAAAACATCTGCATGCAAAAATGAATATTTCATCGCGAATTGATTCAGGAGACCTTACTTCAAAAGTGTCGCGAATTCATTCAGGAGACCTTACTTCAAAAATGTAGAGCGGAAAATTTGAAGAATGATTTTCTTATTAGATTTTTTATGAAAATACGTAGTTTTGTGATTTTGTACTGAAATAATTTGTAAACTCCAAAATTCACTCCTACATACCATATTTCATCCACCTGACATGATTTGATACATGGAGCAATTTCCAGTGTTTGCTCAATCTGTTTGAAAAATTAGAAAAAAAACACAGACATATTTGCGTCTCACAAAAACGGGGAGTGGTCCAGAGGGGTGGCACCTTTACCAAAACTTAGAGCAACTATTCCCCTTGGATAAAAGTTCAAGTTTTCCCAAATCGGCCGTTCCAGTGCTGAGAACGAGCATTTTCAAAAAACAAGTTCCGTCCCGGGTCTTTACGGGTTAACCAGAATGACGCTCAGAGACCAAAAATTGTCTCCAAATACAATTTTGAAATCCAAGATGGAGACTTCCGCTCTCTGACAAACAGCCAAAAACGGCCGATTTCCATCCTATGTGAGATGCTTCGATACCAGAATGATACACAGGAGCTAGAATCGACCACAGACACCATTTTGAATTCTAAGATGGTGACTTCCGGTTTCTGGAAAACAGCCGAATATCACTAAATAATACCTATTGTTTCTTGAACCAGAATGACACTCAGGGGCCAGAAATTGTCTCCAAATGCCATTTTAAAATCCAGGATGGTGACTTCCGGTTTCTGAAAAATAGCCTAAAGTGACCAAATACCACCCAATATGAGCGTTTCTTTAACCAGAATGATGCATAAAGCTAAAAATTTACCTCAGGCACAGGGTTGATATTTGTTGACACTCTTGAGTGAAAGTGAAAAAAAGCATTCATAAACGTTATTTTTTTACAATCCTTTTAGAGTTCCCCTTCCCGCTTTTTGCATGGAAGTGAACTGTCAAAACACCTCATTATATTTCATGCGATGAAAGAAAGACAACAAAATCAGTTTATCAGTAAACGAAGATTGTCAAGGCATCGGTCAGTGACAGTGAAAAAGTGTTTCGGTGAGGTTCATTTTGGTTGAGTGGACTGTTTGTTTTTCTTTTTCGCTATGAAGTGAAGATCATTTGGTTGGATTTGTCGACAAATTTTATTCCGTAACCGTGAACGATGCGCGCGATCTATTTCATCTGAATATCACAGCACGTTACCAGGACGAAAATCTAGTGTATCTGAAAGAGTGCTGCGATCATTGGAAGTGAAAATTGAAAATAATTGGCTGTAATTTTCGAAGAATTTTGCTGGGGAAGATGACTTTTATCAGCACTGCTCAGGCACCATTTTGAATTGAAAGATGGCAACTTCTGGAAAACAGCCGAATACTACTACATGTGAATATTTCCGTAATCGAAATGATGTATAGAAGCCAAGCATTGACCCCTGACACCATCTTGAATTCGAAGATGACCACTTTCAGTTTTTGAAAAACAACGAAAATAACTGAATACCACCCAATATGAGTATTTCCGGAGAGGTGATGTACTAAAGGCATAAAAGGAGGATGTTGTCATTCCGATAAAACCAATAATTTCAAACGATATAAACAAATCGCAAGAAATCAATGAATTTGGAATGTTAAAAATTATTAAATTAAACACAAAAATAGGCGGGACGAAGTTTGCCGGGTCAGCTAGTATATATATATATATATATATATATATATATATATATATATATATATTAAATACAATCATTCTCTGCAAAATTCTAGGGGGGCCTTAAAACTTTCTAGGGGTGGCTGAAGCCCCCCGTAGTTGCGCCCATGGAATTTACCAAACTGACCAGACGTCCCGCTATTCAACAAAATGTAACGCGTAGAAATGCGTCCCGCGAAATGTCCCGCGTTCATCTAAAATGTTCCGCGTGCCCCTGAGATGTCCCGCGGTTTCAATAAAATTGTATCACCAGATATCACATACACTACCCGTCATAAGTTTGGAAACGCTTTACTAAGTATTGCAACACCCAGTTTGAATATTGCAACACCTAAAAAATTTGCTTTTAGTTATTAAGATACTTTAGAAAGTAAGCTACCAGATAAAATTGGCGCCGTTAAACATTAAATTGTATTTAATAATTTAATAATTTTAAATAAATTATAGATGAAGAAAAAAAAAATAACGGCTTTATGCTCAGTATGAGAAGTTTGAATTTCTTGATCCCCCACGGAAGAAAGAATATCATACCTGTTAGTCGAAATTTCAGTGTCACTTGGAGGAGATGCCTCACGTTTCCTTGAAGCCGCATCAAAGCGAGCTTTTTTATTTTTTCCAGGCATAACTGGAAAACTTCACTACACTTTCACTTCACTCTAGAATTTAAGTAGAAATCTCTCAAACCAAATTTACTCACTAAACACTCGTTAACGTTAAAAACAAATTTATTACTTAGCGTTTCAACAGGTAGTCTTTCAAGAAGATTGCCTGTTGAAAGCGAAAAACAAAATTTCAATATCTCTCGGTAGTCTGAGACTTAGCCTCGAGCTGTTGGTAAAATGCGACCGTACTGTAGGACAGTTCAAGTCGATCTGGCACCGCAACCGTTTCTGATTAACTGGTTATCGAAAAAAGGTTTACCTTGCAGTTTCGAAACTCGTCAATCATTATGATTTTTTTTTAACTACGACTCATTTCAACATACCTTTTAAGGTGGAGTAGGTTTAAGCACTAAATTTTGAAGTGTTGAATGTTCGTTCATGCCTCTGTTACTTCAAATTTTCGATTGGGTTAAGTTGACTTACCCAATTGTGCATCATATACTAAAGCCACAGACAAACAGCCATGCAACTAATTTTCGTAAAAACGGGTTTTGTTATTGCTAATAAGTGTGTACGCTTGTTTTTAGCAACATCAGTAGCATTACTGCCTAATAACAAAACTTTAAAACAATCGTTATTTTGCTGGACAAAGAAATCGTCATCGAGTGGCTCGTCTGTTTATCTGTGCCAAAACTGAGGCCAAAAAATTATATCGGGGAGGCCCTGCTCTTGCATAACGACACATGTGAGAGTCTATTTTACTTAGTGCCACAATATTCTCGGTGGGTGTACGAGTATTTGTTGCCTCTTGATTCTTTTGAACGTGTAGGAGTCGTTCTAACACAAATTCGAACCATGATTAACTCTATATGACAATAACCAATTCCGATGTAGAAATATTCGATTCAAATCCTCATTTTAAATGGCCCCAGGGACGAAAATGAAAGAGACAAACTAATAAGATATAAATTCTTGCCGAAATACTGTGTCTTCTTCAATATTATTACACATTATCAACGCAAAATGCATAATTTACAAACAGTTTTGCGAAAAAATTCATAAAACAAAACTTTCTCCAACAAATTCAATCTTCTTGTAAAAGTGCTTGCACTTAATTGAAGAAGAGCGGGCTTGAAACAAAAGTACAGCTTGCGCATAGTAACTCCAAGGTCTTGGTTTTGACTGTTGAAAGACGCGCACATCACCAACGACCGAAATGATGGCTCTTGTTTCATCTTGTTGCAAAATTATTCTGAAAGAAGGGGTTCTTTTAGAGAAAGAAAAGTTTTTCTCCAGAAGAACTTTGGGCAACTAAATTGTCTGTCTGAAAAAACTTATTTAGGTAAAATCTGAGAAAATCGATTTTTTGAATATCACTTCTTGTTTTTTAGTATAGAATCTCAAATTCACGTCTCTCAATATTTTAAACTTTTTTGAAAATCATCCCTTCGCAACTTTCCTCTATCTCGGTTTTTTATTCAGATATATCGATTTATTAAAAAAAACTTAAGCCCTTTTCAAATTTTAATATATATAAATTAAAAAAAAAATATATTCAAAATTACCTAGGGTACTTAAGCCTACAAACCCGCAAAGATCCATTGAATTCTGAAAAGCTACTACCAACCCCTCGCGCGAAACCCTTCTCATCTTTATCGATTTCTTGAAAAAACGTAATGATTTGTTTGCCTTTTATGAAATTTTTACCGTGTTTTTAACGACTTCGTGTTCTACTTGGATTATTTAGAACAATATTTTTTGTTAATCATTTATTTGAAGTGTCGGTTTAACTTAGTTTAAGGATCTTGAAAAAATGCTTATACATTCTATCTCAGCTCAAAAATTTTGTATGTTCAAGATATCGAAGTTTTTCGAAAAAAAAAATTTTTTTTTTGAGATAACAAAAGATCTCAACGGTTCATGCATTTCTAAGACATCATTTTTTCATCGGTTAAACAAGTAGGTAAAAGTAGGGCCACTGTTCGATGTCTTCTTCCCAAAATCTGATTGAGGTCATATTTTGCAAGGAGATTTTTTTTCGAAAAGACCAAGCTTTTGAATCCTACCGCCGATCGAAATGCGACATCGGAGATTGCGGGTTTGTGTCCCGTTTGGACGAGGGAAATTTTTTCCAAGTCTAAATCACATCCTCAGCCCGTGTTCATTATTCGCATCCTCGAAAAAATCACATACAATGCCTACTTTAAAACTTGAAATTCGAGGGTCAGAATTTTCCTATAACAGAAGCAGTGGAAGCTCAACGGCAAGTTAACAACAACAAAAAAAGTGGAAGAAACAAGAAAGCGCCATAAGGCGAAGTTTGCGAACGATTTGGAGATAAAAAGAGCGAAAATTGTGCTGGACTCTATGTAGAAACTTGTCAGAGTCGACGAATAGCTGAATATAGTTTTCATAGTTTTCTAGCATTGTCTTTTCCTTATTTTCAAAAATAAAACAACGGGAAAATTTAAGAAATATTGTTGGGAAAACCAGGAAAAAGCGAGAAATCAAAACTTGATTTTGAGTGGTCATCCTGTTATACGTTTGTATTGCCTTTTTAATGTAATCATTTTTATCCTAAAGTTTACAAGCCTTCTTCACAAATCAATAGATTGTTTTTGATTCTTAGTCTGAATTTCATCCTTATAAATTTTCGTTATGGTCACTTTTTGGTCTCTTTTCGGTTACTTTTTGGTCTCTTTTTCAGTCATTTGGTCTCTAAAGTTCCTATTTTTGAGTCACTCAGTCGCTACCAGCTCATTAAATTAGTATTCATTACTTGTCGAGCAGTTGGACAGGACGAGGTACGGAGTACTATGGGGCAACGTGTACCAGAAAAAAACGCCAGTATTACGTACGTCTTATGTAAGTGGTTTGACTATCTGAGGTCATTTTTTTTTTAAATTTCGGATTTTGTTCACAATTCCGACATTTGCCTTTTTATCGATTTCATCTAGGAATGACAGTTTTACGCGCTATATGCTGCTTGGTTAACTAAATGAAGTATGCAGAGAGGTGACCTGATTAAATCATCTCATTATGATTGAATTTACGATATTTTGACGTTTACCGTATTCAATGTATGGACTAATTTCTTTTTACTAAATCATGGCCACTTTCTCTGATCCGCAGCTTATCTGGTTTCAATACCAACCTAAACAAAACTTCGTTGAGGAACAGGTTGACTGTTTCAAAGAAATTTTAAAAGCTAATAAGTCAATTCAATCGATTGGAGGAAAATTTAATGCTAATATAAAGTCGAACCCAAAATATTCATAGAATGACTCATTATTGAACTACCAAACTATATTCAGCAATTCAATGAATCCCTTTTTGTTTTTTAGAAAAATATTTATATCACAGTTATGATCACAGATTTTTTGCTCTGGTCACAGATTTTCATAGATTTTTATTGTCAAAACACAGATTTCGAAACGGCAACTCTGTATGTAAGTCGGATCGAAAAAGAGGCAAACAAATCCCTGCATTGATTGCGAAATGTTTATTTTTTTTCCGCTGGCTTAAATGTTAATTTATTTCTACGCGAACTGTGTGATTTGCTCATGGATGGTATCTTACAGTACCGCGCAACTCAAAAAAGAATATATTTTTCGATTCAACCCCGGTAGAGTAGAGCAAGAGTCAATTATGAGGCAAACAACATAAATTTCTTTTTTTTTAATACCCTCCACTGACCCCCACACCAATTTAGTGTGCGTGACTGAGCTGTCAGAAAACTCCATACCTTTCC
This sequence comes from Wyeomyia smithii, assembly GCF_029784165.1. Classification (NCBI taxonomy): domain Eukaryota; kingdom Metazoa; phylum Arthropoda; class Insecta; order Diptera; family Culicidae; genus Wyeomyia; species Wyeomyia smithii. Next base: position 126,601,446 of record NC_073695.1, read on the forward strand.
ACTAACGTACCCTGTGGTGGGTGATGGGTAAATTCTAAAGTGACAAAATAGTTGAAGCTCCAATGCGGGACACACCTATTTATTCATGCGTCGGACGGAGAGGAGGGGAATAAGGGTTGGGTAGTTACTTTGAAACGGTAAAAAATCACACGTGAATTATTTCAAAAGTCGGCGGAATACTTTTTTTAACCAAAATATTTGGAACAGTACAAAAAAATATCCCGAAAATAATGAATTAAGACAATTTATTGTTCTTTGAATGAAACATACGTTTAAGAAATAACTTTCGCAGTAAAGCATTTTTATCGTTTGAAGCAACTTATGTACGCATAAGCAACTTACAGTTCTTGTAATTACTTTTTCTACCGCTTTTTGCAATTTTAGCAAATAACGATTAGCATTTGGAAGACCAACATTTGGACGACGCTAGCACTGCCCCTGTTTACATAGTTGACGTAAGAGCCAAAATGACCAAATTGCACTTTTTCGTTGATTCAGCTTCCTTTCCCTAAGATACATACACTACAAACAAAAAGAAAACCATTTTGTTCTGAAACTTTTGAGAAATATTGGAAAAACGTTTTGGCGTAACTGCCAATTGGTTGCAAAAACTGGCGTCACTCCATACAAGGTGCAATTGTTTATGTTAAGTCGTTTTATTCGACTGTCTAACAACTGTCTGTTTGTCTAAGTTAAGTCGTTTAATTCGACAAATGTTCCATGGAAAGGGGTAAAGGGGAAAGTGAGATTGAATAATTGAATTGTATATTAATATTTTCACAAAACACTCAGCCTCAGGAAGGTGTAAAGTTACCGTGTCCTTTCCCCCTACTAGTGGATATTTGCATCAGATGAAATAATTAAAACGTGTGTGTATATTACGGTGGGTAAACTTAATCGATTTGCCAGAACGTTTTTAAGGTTCTATTTGGGGCTCCAAACAATCCTGACACTACCGGAAGTGGATTGATTGATAGCTCTCTAGAAAGAAACATGCGTAAAAGTTTTCCTATACTAATTTTCATACAAATTTATGTACATGCATATGTAATGCACCAATCAGAGGCACAAGTAATCCATATCCGGCAGGTTTAGCATTGTCTGAGGGCCTAAATTGAATCAAAGGAAAACTTTGTCCTGGCTCTGTGCCGTCAAGTTTGCATTTTTCCATGTAACTATTACCACAGAACGGAAGGTCAACTTCAGGTATATGATCAAACAGAAAGTGCACACAAAGAGGACTGAAAAATCACGAATGAATTTTCTTTGCCCTCAGCAATATATATTTGTCGTGTACGTTTATGCCACTGCGACAGTGGTATAAAGTGACAAAATTTATTCGTTGTTTTGAAGTGACGGTTATTTCAACAGTTTAACCCGTTCAATTCGAACTTTTACGTGCAATGCAAAAACGTTATGCGAAAACAGCAAAGTTTCACATTTGTGCAATTTTTTATATTCGAAAATCTATAATGTGGCATAGTGGAAGTAAGTGAAAGTATCAACACAAGCTATCTGATGTCCCGTATATGTTGGTTTGGAACACGAACCACAATCAATGCTATTTAAAACCGGGTGTTCGAAACTGATGCAATGATTGCGAAGGTCTTCCTCTCACAATTGTATCATGTGTTAGCGACAGTTATTTATAAAAATTAGTTTGAAACTTTATCGTTGTCATAAATCAAATATGGTGTTTTTTTTTTTGTTTTGGTTTAAAGAAAGTGCTACTTTGTGTTGTAAGAAGATGTTGTACAGATAAACTTTGTTACGCAAATATCTAGATATTTCATAATATTGAATCAATACCTTAGTCGACCATGAAATTTCTAAACAGGTTTCATCCTGTTATTTCATTAAATCACATGTTTTATCATTCACCCGAGATCAAAACTCCGAAGGTATATCGGTTTTGGACTCATTGATGCTAGATGCATCCGATGGAATAAAAATAAGGAGGATGAGATTAGATAAACTTGGACAAGCTTCTGGAGCAACGGATAATGTGGTTGTACGAACGGATAAGGTGGTTGTGGCATATTATGTTGCGAACGGTATTTCGATATTAACTATTCACGGATTTCTGGTATTTATATATCAGCTAAAATACGATTTTAGACGAGCTAAACGTGATTTTATATCATTGTCCTTCAATTTTTCAATTTAGAATAAAAATCGCACTAAATCGTATGAATAACAGTTGGTACATGGGCGAACTGTTATTGTAGCGATTTCGAGCAGATTTCGAACTGTTTTAAATCGGAATTTTAAAACCGAAGGATAACGATAGAAAATTTTTAAAAATCATAATTTTATTTGAATGTGTGAATGAACCGGTTCTTGGAAAGAGTGAAAGAATGAACGGCTCACGGTTTTTTGAGCGCACCAAAACTGATGGATTCACGCGAACCCGAAGTTCACCGAGAAAATACGAACTTTCAACGCTCGTGAATCATTGTGAACTATGAGCCGTTCAAATGAGTCTGTTCGGAACGGTGAGTGAGCGGTTCAGAGCCGCATTGGCAAAAGAGCCGTTTCGCACACTTATGTGAAGTCTTGCTCTTCGGCCTAAATAACACAGTTGTACATTTTGCCGAAGCCCGTCGACATGTTGAGCAGGAGTGCAGGAAAGCAGGTCGTTTCAAGCCTCCTGTTTTACTGGTCTTATTTCGAAAAATGCACACTTTCATATTAAATTGAAATTAGTCTTAGAATGATCTTTCACATTATGTGGATATAACCAATATCTTCTTTTCAATGGTAGTACAAAGGATTTAGCAAAATGGATATGCAATCTCTCTGGTGCAGCGATACTGTGTAGATCGCAGATTCTAAAGCAAAGCAAAGCCTTGCTACTACATTCTAAATCGGAACTCGACATCTTGTTTACACCGACTTCGCATCCAACTGTTTGAGTGTACAGGACAATTGCGGGGCTATCACTACGATCCTACTGACAGTGTCAGTCTGACACTAACCTACGAACCTACGACAACTGGCTTGGTAGGCTGGCATCGTACCTCGAGACCATCTGGGACGGTTCGAGATCGCAGATTCTATAACCATTCGAATCCTAATCACTTTTCGTGACGGACGCAATTTTAATAATCCTTTCATCCCCGTACCTTTCAGTAGTAAAAATTTGCAAATTTCTAGATCGATTATATTATTCGTACTCATACGTCAAAAGTGTAATATAAAACATCTTTCAAAAGCTTGTGATAACCATTATTGCTGGGAAACTTGAGAGAATTTAAAAGTAATAATATAGAATAAACACATAACCGCATTGAAAGAGTGCACCTGTAGTGTTTTCGCATTGCAGATTTATACCAGTGTGTATGACAGATTTCAATAAAAGAAGTATAAATTCTATTTATTTTCCGTGTAAAATGCGTTCTTTTCACCACAAGGGAGCGCTGCAAAATTCACTGAGCACTCAGCAGTTTTCGAATCACAGATGACCTTCTGTTCTGTGCCATCACCCACCACAGGGTACGTTAGTGGAAAGGTATGGAGTTTTCTGGCAGCTCAGTCACGCACACTAAATTGGTGTGGGGGTCAGTGGAGGGTATTAAAAAAAAAGAAATTCGTGTTGTTTGCCTCATAATTGACTCTTGCTCTACTCTACCGGGGTTGAATCGAAAAATATATTCTTTTTTGAGTTGCGCGGTACTGTAAGATACCATCCATGAGCAAATCACACAGTTCGCGTAGAAATAAATTAACATTTAAGCCAGCGGAAAAAAATAAACATTTCGCAATCAATGCAGGGATTTGTTTGCCTCTTTTTCGATCCGACTTACATACAGAGTTGCCGTTTCGAAATCTGTGTTTTGACAATAAAAATCTATGAAAATATGTGACCAGAGCAAAAAATTGTGATCATAACTGTGATATAAATATTTTTCTAAAAAACAAAAAGGGATTCATTGAATTGCTGAATATAGTTTGGTAGTTCAATAATGAGTCATTCTATAAATATTTTGGGTTCGACTTTATATTAGCATTAAATTTTCCTCCAATCGATTGAATTGACTTATTAGCTTTTAAAATTTCTTTGAAACAGTCAACCTGTTCCTCAACGAAGTTTTGTTCAGGTTGGTATTGAAACCAAATAAGCTGCGGATCAGAGAAAGTGGCCATGATTTAGTAAAAAGAATTTAGTCCATACATTGAATACGGTAAACGTCAAAATATCGTAAATTCAATCATAATGAGATGATTCAATCAGGTCACCTCTCTGCATACTTCATTTAGTTAACCAAGCAGCATATAGCGCGTAAAACTGTCATTCCTAGATGAAATCGATAAAAAGGCAAATGTCGGAATTGTGAACAAAATCCGAAATTTAAAAAAAAAATGACCTCAGATAGTCAAACCACTTACATAAGACATACGTAACACTGGCGTTTTTTTCTGGTACACGTTGCCCCATAGTACTCCGTACCTCGTCCTGTCCAACTGCTCGATAAGTCATAAATACTAATTTATTGAGCTGGTAGCGACTGAGTGACTCAAAAATAGGAACTTTAAAGACCAAATGACTGAAAAAGAGACCAAAAAGTAACCGAAAAGAGACCAAAAAGTGACCATAACGAAAATTTATAAGGATGAAATTCAGACTAAGAATCAAAAACAATCTATTGATTTGTGAAGAAGGCTTGTAAACTTTAGGATAAAAATGATTACATTAAAAAGGCAATACAAACGTATAACAGGATGACCACTCAAAATCAAGTTTTGATTTCTCGCTTTTTCCTGGTTTTCCCAACAATATTTCTTAAATTTTCCCGTTGTTTTATTTTTGAAAATAAGGAAAAGACAATACTAGAAAACTATGAAAACTATATTCAGCTGTTCGTCGACTCTGACAAGTTTCTACATAGAGTCCAGCACAATTTTCGCTCTTTTTATCTCCAAATCGTTCGCAAACTTCGCCTTATGGCGCTTTCTTGTTTCTTCCACTTTTTTTGTTGTTGTTAACTTGCCGTTGAGCTTCCACTGCTTCTGTTATAGGAAAATTCTGACCCTCGAATTTCAAGTTTTAAAGTAGGCATTGTATGTGATTTTTTCGAGGATGCGAATGATGAACACGGGCTGAGGATGTGATTTAGACTTGGAAAAAATTTCCCTCGTCCAAACGGGACACAAACCCGCAATCTCCGATGTCGCATTTCGATCGGCGGTAGGATTCAAAAGCTTTGTCTTTTCGAAAAAAAATCTCCTTGCAAAATATGACCTCAATCAGATTTTGGGAAGAAGACATCGAACAGTGGTCCTACTTTTACCTACTTGTTTAACCGATGAAAAAATGATGTCTTAGAAATGCATGAACCGTTGAGATCTTTTGTTATCTCAAAAAAAAAATTTTTTTTTCGAAAAACTTCGATATCTTGAACATACAAAATTTTTGAGCTAAGATAGAATGTATAAGCATTTTTTCAAGATCCTTAAACTAAGTTAAACCGACACTTCAAATGAATGATTAACAAAAAATATTGTTCTAAATAATCCAAGTAGAACACGAAGTCGTTAAAAACACGGTAAAAATTTCATAAAAGGCAAACAAATCATTACGTTTTTTCAAGAAATCGATAAAGATGAGAAGGGTTTCGCGCGAGGGGTTGGTAGTAGCTTTTCAGAATTCAATGGATCTTTGCGGGTTTGTAGGCTTAAGTACCCTAGGTAATTTTGAATATTTTTTTTTAATTTATATATATTAACATTTGAAAAGGGCTTAAGTGTTTTTTAATAAATCGATATATCTGAATAAAAAACCGAGATAGAGGAAAGTTGCGAAGGGATGATTTTCAAAAAAGTTTAAAATATTGAGAGACGTGAATTTGAGATTCTATACTAAAAAACAAGAAGTGATATTCAAAAAATCGATTTTCTCAGATTTTACCTAAATAAGTTTTTTCAGACAGACAATTTAGTTGCCCAAAGTTCTTCTGGAGAAAAACTTTTTTTTCTCTAAAAGAACCCCTTCTTTCAGAATAATTTTGCAACAAGATGAAACAAGAGCCATCATTTCGGTCGTTGGTGATGTGCGCATCTTTCAACAGTCAAAACCAAGACCTTGGAGTTACTATGCGCAAGCTGTACTTTTGTTTCATGCCCGCTCTTCTTCAATTAAGTGCAAGCACTTTTACAAGCAGATTGAATTTGTTGGAGAAAGTTTTGTTTTATGAATTTTTCCGCAAAACTGTTTGTAAATTATGCATTTTGCGTTGATAATGTGTAATAATATTGAAGAAGACACAGTTAGTCTCTATTTCGGCAAGAATTTATATCTTATTAGTTTGTCTCTTTCATTTTCGTCCCTGGGGCCATTTTAAATGAGGATTTGAATCGAATATTTCTACATCGGAATTGGTTATTGTCATATAGAGTTAATCATGGTTCGAATTTGTGTTAGAACGACTCCTACACGTTCAAAAGAATCAAGAGGCAACAAATTCTCGTACACCCACCGAGAATATTGTGGCACTAAGTAAAATAGACTCTCACATGTGTCGTTATGCAAGAGCAGGGCCTCCCCGATATAATTTTTTGGCCTCAGTTTTGGCACAGATAAACAGACGAGCCACTCGATGACGATTTCTTTGTCCAGCAAAATAACGATTGTTTTAAAGTTTTGTTTATTAGGCAGTAATGCTACTGATGTTGCTAAAAACAAGCGTACACACTTATTAGCAATAACAAAACCCGTTTTTACGAAAATTAGTTGCATGGCTGTTTGTCTGTGGCTTTAGTATATGATGCACAATTGGGTAAGTCAACTTAACCCAATCGAAAATTTGAAGTAACAGAGGCATGAACGAACATTCAACACTTCAAAATTTAGTGCTTAAACCTACTCCACCTTAAAAGGTATGTTGAAATGAGTCGTAGTTAAAAAAAAATCAAAATGATTGACGAGTTTCAAAACTGCAAGGTAAACCTTTTTTCGATAACCAGTTAATCAGAAACGGTTGCGGTGCCAGATCGACTTGAACTGTCCTACAGTACGGTCGCATTTTACCAACAGCTCGAGGCTAAGTCTCAGACTACCGAGAGATATTGAAATTTTGTTTTTCGCTTTCAACAGGCAATCTTGTTGAAAGACTACCTGTTGAAACGCTAAGTAATAAATTTGTTTTTAACGTTAACGAGTGTTTAGTGAGTAAATTTGGTTTGAGATATTTCTACTTAAATTCTAGAGTGAAGTGAAAGTGTAGTGAAGTTTTCCAGTTATGCCTGGAAAAAATAAAAAAGCTCGCTTTGATGCGGCTTCAAGGAAACGTGAGGCATCTCCTCCAAGTGACACTGAAATTTCGACTAACAAGTATGATATTCTTTCTTCCGTTGGGGATCAAGAAATTCAAACTTCTCATACTGAGCATAAAGCCGTTATTTTTTTTTCTTCATCTATAATTTATTTGACACTGCACAAATACAATTTAATGTTTAACGGCGCCAATTTTATCTGGTAGCTTACTTTCTAAAGTATCTTAATAACTAAAAGCAAATTTTTTATCCTCGCTGCCGACTACGAGCTGAAACTAAATCTAACTTAAAGCTAGAATGTTTTGCATTAAAAGCACTGATTTGTTGTTTGATGGTTTTCCATCGCCATAGGTAAGCAGCATATTGAATATGTTCCGCTGCTGGACCAAGATATTACGGACTGGCATATTGGGTTGTCTCCCTCGGGACCTGAGAGTATCGTGCGGGTCTAGTTGCTGTTTCCGGATCCGGGGTCTTAACGTGTTCTTGTCGTTTGGTTGGATGTAGGCGGAAGGGAATAGGATTAAACTGGGGCGTGGATGGATTTCAGGAAAACGTATATAAGGGACATGTAGGATAGGTCACGGCTCGCCAAGACATCACGAACAGGAACAGCCGGCTGCCTACTTTCGGCCTGCAGGGAAGCTATTAATTTAGACCTGGCGTCACGGTGTACAGGGCATGACCAAACCACATGCTCTATGTCGTGATAACCCTCACCACAGGCACAGATACCACTTTCCCTGAGCCCAACACGACGGAGATGCGCGTCAAATCTATAGTGATTGGACATAAGCCGGGACATCACGCAAATGAAATCCCGACCTACATCCAACCCCTTGAACCACGGGTTCGTCGATACTTTGGGGATTATGGAATGTAACCACCTTCCCAATTCCCCTCTGGTCCAAGTATTTTGCCAACTGATGATCGTATTCTGACGTACAAGTGCGAAAAATTCATTAAAAGCAATTGGTCTTTCATAAATATCACCGTTTGTTGCGCCCACCTTAGCCAAAGAGTCCGCTTTCTCATTGCCCGGTATCGAGCAGTGAGAAGGGACCAACGCTAAGGTAATCTGAAACGATTTTTCGGATAAAGCACTCAGATGTTCCCGTACTTTCCCCAGGAAATACGGAGAGTTCTTAACATCTTTCATCGATCGAAGAGCCTCAATGGAACTGAGACTGTCCGTAAAGATGAAATAATGGTCCGTGGGCATTTTTTCGATAATCCCTAGGGTGTACTTAATTGCAGCCAACTCTGCGACGTAAACAGAAGCAGGATTATCGAGCTTATGGGAGACGCTAAATTGTCATTGAAAATACCGAAGCCAGTGGACCCATCAAGAAGTGATCCGTCAGTGTAGAACATATTGTTGCAGTTGATGTTTCGATATTTATTGGAAAAAACTTTGGGGATCTGCTGCACGCGTAAATGATCCGGGATTCCACGAGTTTCTTCTATCATGGATGTATCGAAAAAGTAGAATCAGAAGTATTTGATGAGTCGACACGGTTTGGAATATTCGAAGAAGGGTTAATATTTTGGGACATGTGATGGAAATACAATGTCATAAAACGGGTTTGAGAATTAAGTTCGATTAACCTTTCAAAATTTTCAATCACGGGACGGTTCAAGACCTCACATTTAATAAGAATACGAGAAGACAGGCTCCAGAAGCGGTTTTTCAATGGTAGTACTCCAGCTAAGACCTCCAAACTCATCGTATGGGTCGACTGCATGTAACCTAAGGCGATACGCAAACGACGATATTGTATTCGCTCCAGTTTGATCAGATGTGTGTTTGCTGCGGAGCGGAAGCAGAAACACCCGTATTCAATAACAGACAATATCGTTGTTTGGTAAAGCCTTATAAGGTCTCCTGGATGGGCTCCCCACCATTGTCCGGTTATTGTACGAAGAAAATTCACTCTTTGTTGACATTTTTTCATCAGATACCTCACGTGACAACCCCAGGTGCCTTTAGAGTCGAACCAGATACCAAGATATTTGTGTACCAAAACCTGAGAAATCGTTTTACCCATTAATTGTGTTTGAAGCTGAGCAGGTTCATGCTTCCTAGAAAAAACTACTATCTCAGTCTTCTCCGGAAAGAATTCGATACCTAGCTGTAAAGCCCAAGCAGACAAATTGTCCAAGGTATCTTGCAATGGTCCTTGCAAATCGGCCGCTTTGGCTCCTGTAACAGAGATTACACTGTCGTCTGCAAGTTGTCTTATCGTGCATGAATTTGCCAGACATTCGTCGATGTCATTTACATGAAAGTTGTAAAGAAGGGGGCTTAAACATGAGCCCTGGGGGAGACCCATGTAGCTAATGCGAAAAGTTGCCAAATCGCCGTGCGTAAAATGCATGTGCTTTTCGGACAACAAATTGTGCAAAAAATTGTTTAAAATTGGAGAAAATCCTTGTCGGTGAAGTTTGCCCGAAAGAATGTCAATAGAAACGGAATCAAAAGCCCCCTTAATGTCCAAGAACGCAGACGCCATTTGTTCTTTGCGAGCATACGCCAGCTGAATATCTGTTGAAAGCAGCGCAAGACAATCATTCGTCCCTTTGGCACGGCGGAAGCCAAATTGAGTATCCGATAGTAGGCCATTTGATTCGACCCAATGAGCTAAACGACGGAGTACCATTTTTTCCATCAATTTCCGGGTACAGGATAGCATTGCAATCGGCCTATAAGAGTTGTGATCAGAAGCTGGTTTCCCTGGTTTTTAATATAAAGCCGTTATGAAGAAGGTTAAACCAAATACCTGTTGTGGTATTTGTAGCCAATTTTAAAGCATTTTGATCAGAGCTTTCATCGTTTCTGTCGGATGTGAAAGTTAATTTTCAAATTGGCCGCCAAGGCGAAATTCGTATTTTGGCCGGATCTCTTGATGGCCATAAACATCTTTTACAGTATTGGACTGAAAAGATGTATAAAATTTTTTTCCTTTAATGCCAAAAACGAGAGACCGTTTAAGGCTGTTTTAAAAGGTCTTTCAAATGACCAAACACTTGGTTTTGCTTCCAACCAAGTAATTTTGATGAAACGAAAGGCAAATGCCAAAATTAATCAAACTGGAATACGCCAGGAAAATTACTTAGTACATTTTGATCGTACCAAAGTAAATAATTTGAAATGTTTGGAAAAAGCACGTGTTTTATTTAACGTGCGAATAAAGTGGGAAAATTTCAAGAGACATGGAGAAATTCATAATCTTACTGAATGTCGGAATTGTCAAGCCTATGGTCATGGAACTCGAAACTGCCATATGGCGGCAAAATGTATGATTTGTGGTGACACTGGTCACACGAAAAATATCTGCCACGTGAAAGAGACCACTAATAGTTTCAAATGTGTAAATTGTGGGGGAAATCACAAATCTAATTTCTTTAATTGTCCTGTAAGGTCAAAAATTATTGCTTCCAGACAACGTAGGAATTCTAAGCACGCTGTTGTCAATGTGGGTATACAAAAGACTTTCAATACTGTTCAGGCATCACCAGCACTTTCACTAGCAGGTGTGTCTGTAGGTAATAATTTAAATTCAGATAACAAATTTCAGACAAAAAATCCTGTTCAGGCAACACCAGGCTGTTCATATGCCAGTGTCCTTACAGGTAATATTTCAAATTCAAACAGTAACAAACCATTCGTGTTTGGTGCTGAAAAGTCAGCCAGTATTGATTTAGGTAGTCCAACTCCAGAAAAGATTGAATACCTACAACAATCCATGCTGCAGCTAATGTCCGTTTTGTTGAACTGTAACTCGATGTACGAGGCTGTTCAAGAAGGTATAAAATTTACAACTAATATTGTTATGAAATTGAAATTCAGCAATGATTTTAAATAATGCTGTAAATTTTCTAAATTGGAATGCTCGCTCTTTAAAAGCGAAAGAGGATGAATTTTTCAATTTTTTAACAGTCCACGATGTGCATATTTTTATCCTAAAGTTTACAAGCCTTCTTCACAAATCAATAGATTGTTTTTGATTCTTAGTCTGAATTTCATCCTTATAAATTTTCGTTATGGTCACTTTTTGGTCTCTTTTCGGTTACTTTTTGGTCTCTTTTTCAGTCATTTGGTCTCTAAAGTTCCTATTTTTGAGTCACTCAGTCGCTACCAGCTCATTAAATTAGTATTCATTACTTGTCGAGCAGTTGGACAGGACGAGGTACGGAGTACTATGGGGCAACGTGTACCAGAAAAAAACGCCAGTGTTACGTATGTCTCATGTAAGTGGTTTGACTATCTGAGGTCATTTTTTTTTTAAATTTCGGATTTTGTTCACAATTCCGACATTTGCCTTTTTATCGATTTCATCTAGGAATGAAAGTTTTACGCGCTATATGCTGCTTGGTTAACTAAATGAAGTATGCAGAGAGGTGACCTGATTGAATCATCTCATTATGATTGAATTTACGATATTTTGACGTTTACCGTATTCAATGTATGGACTAATTTCTTTTTACTAAATCATGGCCACTTTCTCTGATCCGCAGCTTATCTGGTTTCAATACCAACCTAAACAAAACTTCGTTGAGGAACAGGTTGACTGTTTCAAAGAAATTTTAAAAGCTAATAAGTCAATTCAATCGATTGGAGGAAAATTTAATGCTAATATAAAGTCGAACCCAAAATATTCATAGAATGACTCATTATTGAACTACCAAACTATATTCAGCAATTCAATGAATCCCTTTTTGTTTTTTAGAAAAATATTTATATCACAGTTATGATCACAGATTTTTTGCTCTGGTCACAGATTTTCATAGATTTTTATTGTCAAAACACAGATTTCGAAACGGCAACTCTGTATGTAAGTCGGATCGAAAAAGAGGCAAACAAATCCCTGCATTGATTGCGAAATGTTCATTTTTTTCCGCTGGCTTAAATGGTAATTTATTTCTACGCGAATTGTGTGATTTGCTCATGGATGGTATCTTACAGTACCGCGCAACTCAAAAAAGAATATATTTTTCGATTCAACCCCGGTAGAGTAGAGCAAGAGTCAATTATGAGGCAAACAACATAAATTTCTTTTTTTTTAATACCCTCCACTGACCCCCACACCAATTTAGTGTGCGTGACTGAGCTGTCAGAAAACTCCATACCTTTCCACTAACGTACCCTGTGGTGGGTGATGGGTAAATTCTAAAGTGACAAGATAGTTGAAGCTCCAATGCGGGACACACCTATTTATTCATGCGTCGGACGGAGAGGAGGGGAATAAGGGTTGGGTAGTTACTTTGAAACGGTAAAAAATCACACGTGAATTATTTCAAAAGTCGGCGGAATACTTTTTTTAACCAAAATATTTGGAACAGTACAAAAAAATATCCCGAAAATAATGAATTAGGACAATTTATTGTTCTTTGAATGAAACATACGTTTAAGAAATAACTTTCGCAGTAAAGCATTTTTATCGTTTGAAGCAACTTATGTACGCATAAGCAACTTACAATTCTTGTAATTACTTTTTCTACCGCTTTTGCAATTTTAGCAAATAACGATTAGCATTTGGAAGACCAACATTTGGACGACGCTAGCACTGCCCCTGTTTACATAGTTGACGTAAGAGCCAAAATGACCAAATTGCACTTTTTCGTTGATTCAGCTTCCTTTCCCTAAGATACATACACTACAAACAAAAAGAAAACCATTTTGTTCTGAAACTTTTGAGAAATATTGGAAAAACGTTTTGGCGTAACTGCCAATTGGTTGCAAAAACTGGCGTCACTCCATACAAGGTGCAATTGTTTATGTTAAGTCGTTTTATTCGACTGTCTAACAACTGTCTGTTTGTCTAAGTTAAGTCGTTTAATTCGACAAATGTTCCATGGAAAGGGATAAAGGGGAAAATGAGATTGAATAATTGAATTGTATATTAATATTTTCACAAAACACTCAGCCTCAGGAAGGTGTAAAGTTACCGTGTCCTTTCCCCCTACTAGTGGCTATTTGCATCAGATGAAATAATTAAAACGTGTGTGTATATTACGGTGGGTAAACTTAATCGATTTGCCAGAACGTTTTTAAGGTTCTATTTGGGGCTCCAAACAATCCTGACACTACCGGAAGTGGATTGATTGATAGCTCTCTAGAAAGAAACATGCGCAAAAGTTTTCCTATACTAATTTTCATACAAATTTATGTACATGCATATGTAATGCACCAATCAGAGGCACAAGTAATCCGTATCCGGCAGGTTTAGCATTGTCTGGGGGCCTAAATTGAATCAAAGGAAAACTTTGTCCTGGCTCTGTGCCGTCAAGTTTTCATTTTTCCATGTAACTATTACCCACTTTAGCGTAAATGTAAGTCTGCATGTGTTTGTGTGTGTTTGTATGTGTGTTTGTGCGTGTTTGTCTAATTGAAACTGCCGATGGACAATAGCTAACGTTTGACCGAAACACGATTGATAAAACTGAATCAACTGCGAGGCAGAGTAGAAAGTTGTCAAGTTTCAACGCCAAGCTATGCGAACAATCTGCGAGAAAAATACATGTTTATTCGCATAAACTGGCGTAGCGGTTTTTCTGGATCAATTACCACGGGCTGACTCGTATAATCCATGAGGCCTCTTTTCAAACATCAATCTTCATAAAATTGACAGACTATTTTGTTGAAATTGTATCTCAATATAATGATTTGGGTTAAAATAACAAAAACGCGTTTTTCTCGCAATGATGGTGTTGGTTGTTACGTCAACTATGTAAACAGGGGAAGAGCATTTCAGCTGAAAAATTAATGGAATTGCTAATCCGCTAATATTTAGCGATTTTGCGGAATTGTACCCACCACTGATTACAGCATTAGTTCCTGGTAAAAACAACGCGAAGTTTACTTTTCAAATTTTGGAATACAATAATATTGATTCTAAAATGAAGCATGAAGCATTCCAAAATGAGTAGATTGATAGAATTTATACTTCTTTTATTGAAATCTGTCATACACACTGGTATAAATCTGCCATGCGAAAACACTACAGGTGCACTCTTTTAATGCGGTTATGTGTTTATTCTATATTATTACTTTTAAATTCTCTCAAGTTTCCCAGCAATAATGGTTATCACAAGCTTTTGAAAGATGTTTTATATTACACTTTTGACGTATGAGTACGAATAATATAATCGATCTAGAAATTTGCAAATTTTTACTACTGAAAGGTACGGGGATGAAAGGATTATTAAAATTGCGTCCGTCACGAAAAGTGATTAGGATTCGAATGGTTATAGAATCTGCGATCTCGAACCGTCCCAGATGGTCTCGAGGTACGATGCCAGCCTACCAAGCCAGTTGTCGTAGGTTCGTAGGTTAGTGTCAGACTGACACTGTCAGTAGGATCGTAGTGATAGCCCCGCAATTGTCCTGTACACTCAAACAGTTGGATGCGAAGTCGGTGTAAACAAGATGTCGAGTTCCGATTTAGAATGTAGTAGCAAGGCTTTGCTTTGCTTTAGAATCTGCGATCTACACAGTATCGCTGCACCAGAGAGATTGCATATCCATTTTGCTAAATCCTTTGTACTACCATTGAAAAGAAGATATTGGTTATATCCACATAATGTGAAAGATCATTCTAAGACTAATTTCAATTTAATATGAAAGTGTGCATTTTTCGAAATAAGACCAGTAAAACAGGAGGCTTGAAACGACCTGCTTTCCTGCACTCCTGCTCAACATGTCGACGGGCTTCGGCAAAATGTACAACTGTGTTATTTAGGCCGAAGAGCAAGACTTCACATAAGTGTGCGAAACGGCTCTTTTGCCAATGCGGCTCTGAACCGCTCACTCACCGTTCCGAACAGACTCATTTGAACGGCTCATAGTTCACAATGATTCACGAGCGTTGAAAGTTCGTATTTTCTCGGTAAACTTCGGGTTCGCGTGAATCCATCAGTTTTGGTGCGCTCAAAAAACCGTGGCTCTTTTTCGTGAGCCGTTCATTCTTTCACTCTTTCCAAGAACCGGTTCATTCACACATTCAAATAAAATTATGATTTTTAAAAATTTTCTATCGTTATCCTTCGGTTTTAAAATTCCGATTTAAAACAGTTCGAAATCTGCTCGAAATCGCTACAATAACAGTTCGCCCATGTACCAACTGTTATTCATACGATTTAGTGCGATTTTTATTCTTAATTGAAAAATTGAAGGACAATGATATAAAATCACGTTTAGCTCGTCTAAAATCGTATTTTAGCTGATATATAAATACCAGAAATCCGTGAATAGTTAATATCGAAATACCGTTCGCAACATAATATGCCACAACCACCTTATCCGTTCGTACAACCACATTATCCGTTGCTCCAGAAGCTTGTCCAAGTTTATCTAATCTCATCCTCCTTATTTTTATTCCATCGGATGCATCTAGCATCAATGAGTCCAAAACCGATATACCTTTGGAGTTTGGATCTCGGGTGAATGATAAAACATGTGATTTAATGAAATAACAGGATGAAACCTGTTTAGAAATTTCATGGTCGACTAAGGTATTGATTCAATATTATGAAATATCTAGATATTTGCGTAACAAAGTTTATCTGTACAACATCTTCTTACAACACAAAGTAGCACTTTCTTTAAACCAAAACAAAAAAAAAACACCATATTTGATTTATGACAACGATAAAGTTTCAAACTAATTTTTATAAATAACTGTCGCTAACACATGATACAATTGTGAGAGGAAGACCTTCGCAATCATTGCATCAGTTTCGAACACCCGGTTTTAAATAGCATTGATTGTGGTTCGTGTTCCAAACCAACATATACGGGACATCAGATAGCTTGTGTTGATACTTTCACTTACTTCCACTATGCCACATTATAGATTTTCGAATATAAAAAATTGCACAAATGTGAAACTTTGCTGTTTTCGCATAACGTTTTTGCATTGCACGTAAAAGTTCGAATTGAACGGGTTAAACTGTTGAAATAACCGTCACTTCAAAACAACGAATAAATTTTGTCACTTTATACCACTGTCGCAGTGGCATAAACGTACACGACAAATATATATTGCTGAGGGCAAAGAAAATTCATTCGTGATTTTTCAGTCCTCTTTGTGTGCACTTTCTGTTTGATCATATACCTGAAGTTGACCTTCCGTTCTGTGGTAATAGTTACATGGAAAAATGCAAACTTGACGGCACAGAGCCAGGACAAAGTTTTCCTTTGATTCAATTTAGGCCCTCAGACAATGCTAAACCTGCCGGATATGGATTACTTGTGCCTCTGATTGGTGCATTACATATGCATGTACATAAATTTGTATGAAAATTAGTATAGGAAAACTTTTACGCATGTTTCTTTCTAGAGAGCTATCAATCAATCCACTTCCGGTAGTGTCAGGATTGTTTGGAGCCCCAAATAGAACCTTAAAAACGTTCTGGCAAATCGATTAAGTTTACCCACCGTAATATACACACACGTTTTAATTATTTCATCTGATGCAAATATCCACTAGTAGGGGGAAAGGACACGGTAACTTTACACCTTCCTGAGGCTGAGTGTTTTGTGAAAATATTAATATACAATTCAATTATTCAATCTCACTTTCCCCTTTACCCCTTTCCATGGAACATTTGTCGAATTAAACGACTTAACTTAGACAAACAGACAGTTGTTAGACAGTCGAATAAAACGACTTAACATAAACAATTGCACCTTGTATGGAGTGACGCCAGTTTTTGCAACCAATTGGCAGTTACGCCAAAACGTTTTTCCAATATTTCTCAAAAGTTTCAGAACAAAATGGTTTTCTTTTTGTTTGTAGTGTATGTATCTTAGGGAAAGGAAGCTGAATCAACGAAAAAGTGCAATTTGGTCATTTTGGCTCTTATGTCAACTATGTATACAGGGGCAGTGCTAGCGTCGTCCAAATGTTGGTCTTCCAAATGCTAATCGTTATTTGCTAAAATTGCAAAAAGCGGTAGAAAAAGTAATTACAAGAACTGTAAGTTGCTTATGCGTACATAAGTTGCTTCAAACGATAAAAATGCTTTACTGCGAAAGTTATTTCTTAAACGTATGTTTCATTCAAAGAACAATAAATTGTCTTAATTCATTATTTTCGGGATATTTTTTTGTACTGTTCCAAATATTTTGGTTAAAAAAAGTATTCCGCCGACTTTTGAAATAATTCACGTGTGATTTTTTACCGTTTCAAAGTAACTACCCAACCCTTATTCCCCTCCTCTCCGTCCGACGCATGAATAAATAGGTGTGTCCCGCATTGGAGCTTCAACTATTTTGTCACTTTAGAATTTACCCATCACCCACCACAGGGTACGTTAGTGGAAAGGTATGGAGTTTTCTGACAGCTCAGTCACGCACACTAAATTGGTGTGGGGGTCAGTGGAGGGTATTAAAAAAAAAGAAATTCGTGTTGTTTGCCTCATAATTGACTCTTGCTCTACTCTACCGGGGTTGAATCGAAAAATATATTCTTTTTTGAGTTGCGCGGTACTGTAAGATACCATCCATGAGCAAATCACACAGTTCGCGTAGAAATAAATTAACATTTAAGCCAGCGGAAAAAAATAAACATTTCGCAATCAATGCAGGGATTTGTTTGCCTCTTTTTCGATCCGACTTACATACAGAGTTGCCGTTTCGAAATCTGTGTTTTGACAATAAAAATCTATGAAAATCTGTGACCAGAGCAAAAAATCTGTGATCATAACTGTGATATAAATATTTTTCTAAAAAACAAAAAGGGATTCATTGAATTGCTGAATATAGTTTGGTAGTTCAATAATGAGTCATTCTATAAATATTTTGGGTTCGACTTTATATTAGCATTAAATTTTCCTCCAATCGATTGAATTGACTTATTAGCTTTTAAAATTTCTTTGAAACAGTCAACCTGTTCCTCAACAAAGTTTTGTTCAGGTTGGTATTGAAACCAGATAAGCTGCGGATCAGAGAAAGTGGCCATGATTTAGTAAAAAGAATTTAGTCCATACATTGAATACGGTAAACGTCAAAATATCGTTTTTTTTTTTTTTTTTTTTTTTTTTTTTAAAGGGGGGATTTGTTAGTAGCTTAAGTATTTATGATAAATATTAGTAAATAATGAGTATGTGTGTCCAATCACAAATGGTGACTTCTCAACACTGTTAGAAATTTGTAATTTTAATTGTTAGGATTTGTTTGCTTTCGCAATTAGGACTTATCATTCGTAGGGATTTAAACCTACTTGTCAGAAAAGGGGAAGTAAACTTACAACTAACCTAATTGCTAACTTATTGGCTATAAAGAGAGCTTATCGTAGCAATTGAGGATTGCAACGATTTTTGTCGAAAATTGTTAATAATTTTATTTGACATAGCTTCTAATGGTTCAACAGCAGTAAGTCTATGTAATTCGAGTGTACCAAACCAAGGAGGACGCTTCAAAATCATTTTCAGAATTCAATTCTGAATCCTTTGAAGCGTTTTCTTCCTTGTTGAACAGCAACTTGACCAGATCGGTACAGCATAAAGCATTGCTGGTCTAAAAATTTGTTTGTAAATCAAAAGTTTGTTCTTTAAACAAAGTTTAGAATTCCTGTTAATGAGAGGATATAAACATCTCGTATATTTGATGCACTTGGCTTGTATACTCTCAATGTGCTCTTTGAAAATAAGTTTTTTATCATAAATTAGTCCCAAGTACTTAACCTTGTCGGACCAACTTAAAATAACCCCATTCATCTTGACAACGTGATTATTGTTTGGCTTGAGGAAAGAAGCCCTAGGCTTATGCGGAAAAATTATCATTTGAGTTTTAGAAGCATTGGGAGAGATTTTCCACTTTTGCAAGTAGGAAGAAAAAATATCTAAACTTTTCTGCAATCGACTGCATATGACACGAAGACTTTTTCCTTTTACGGAAATGCTTGTGTCATCGCAGAACAATGACTTTGTGCATCCTGGAGGCAAATCAGGAAGATCTGAAGTGAATATGTTGTACAGGACTGGACCCAAGACTGAACCTTGAGGTACACCTGCTCTGAGAGGAAATCTATCAGATTTTGAATTCTGATAGACAACCTGCAGAGTTCGATCAGTAAGATAATTTTTTAAAATTTTGATTAGGAAAATTGGAAAATTAAAAGTGTGCAATTTCGCAATCAAACCTTTATGCCAAACACTGTCGAATGCTTTTTCTATGTCTAAAAGAGCAGCTCCAGTGGAATAACCTTCAGATTTGTTAGCTCGTATCATATTAGTAACTCTGAGCAATTGATGAGTTGTGGAATGCCCATGGCGAAATCCAAACTGTTCATTTGCAAAAATTGAATTTTCGTTGATGTGTGACATCATTCTGTTAAGAATAATTCTCTCAAACAGTTTACTTATTGAAGAAAGCAAACTGATTGGTCGATAACTTGAAACTTCAGCTGGGTTCTTATCCGGTTTTAAAATGGGAGTAATTTTTGCATTTTTCCATAATTTGGGAAAATGTGCAATTTTGAAGCAGCAATTGAAAATTTTTACTAAAAATTCCATTGTGCACTGAGGGAGATGTTTGATTAGTATATTAAAGATTCCATCGTCACCAGGTGCTTTCATATTTTTGGATTTTTTAATAATTGATTTAATCTCATTCAAGTTAGTTTCAATTATTTCTGCAGGTAAAAAATTCTGGGAAGAAATTAAATCAAATTGACGTGTGACTTCATTTTCAATTGGACTCACAAAATTCAAATTTGAGTTATGAACACTCTCAAACTGCTGAGCAAGTCTTTGAGCCTTTTGTTCATTGGATACAAGAAAACGTTCACCATCTTTTAAAACTGGAATAGGCTTTGAAGGTTTCTTAAGAATCTTCGACAGCTTCCAAAATGGTTTTGAATATGGTTTCAATTTTTCAACTTTAGTCTCAAAATTTTGATTTCTCAGAAGAGTAAATCTATGTTTAATCTCTTTCTGTAAATCTTTATAAATAGTTTTAAAAACAGGGTCACGAGAACGTTGATATTGACGTCTGCGGACATTTTTCAAACGAATTAGAAGTTGAAGATTTTCGTTAATTATTGGTGAATCAAATTTCACATGAGCCTTTGGAACAGAATAATTCCTGGCATCAACAATTGCACATTTTAATGCGTCCAAAGCGGAATCAATATTCACTTCGTTTTGCAAATCAAGCTCATTATTGAAATTTCTCTCAATATGAGTTTTGTATCTTTCCCAATTAGCCTTGTTATAATTAAAAACAGAGCTCATAGGGTTTAAAACTGATTCATGTGATAAAGAAAAAGTTATTGGAAGATGATCAGAATCAAAGTCAGCATGTGTGATCAAATCACTACATACATGACTTTGATCTGTAAGTACCAAATCAATTGTTGAAGGGTTTCTTACAGAAGAAAAGCATGTAGGACTATTCGGAGACAAAATAGAATAGTATCCTGAAGAACAATCGTTGAATAAAATTTTGCCATTGGAATTACTTTGAGAATTATTCCATGAACGATGTTTAGCGTTAAAATCGCCGATTATGAAAAATTTCGAACGATTTCTGGTGAGTTTTTGTAAATCACCTTTAAAATAATTTTTGAGCTCGCGTGTGCATTGAAATGGTAAATATGCTGCGGCAATAAATAAAATCCCAAGTTCAGTTTGAACTTCAATTCCCAAAGTTTCAATAACTTTCGTCTCAAGATGGGGAAGAGCACGATGTTTAATTCGGCGATGAATAACAATTGCAACTCCACCGCCGGAACCCTGAATCCTATCATATCTATGAACCACGTAATTGGGATCATATTTTAATTTTATGTTAGGTTTCAAAAATGTTTCAGTAATAATTGCAATATGCACATTATTTACTGTTAAAAAGTTAAAAAGCTCATTCTCATTGGCCTTCAATGAGCGAGCATTCCAATTTAATATTTTAATTGTTTTATTTAAAATCATTGCTAAATTTTAAATTAGAAACAATTTTAATAGTAAAATTTGTGCCTATTTGAATGGCTTCAAACATTGATTTTGCCTGCAACATGGCGTTCATAAGCTCGAACATTGCCTGTTGCAAAAAAGAAAGTTTACCTGCCGTAATAGGCCCCAGGCAGTTGACATTAGAAAAAATATTTTCGGCAGCAATATTAGCTGGAGTGATAGGTGTACAATTATTTTCTAGCCTATTTTGCTTACCCATATTAACGGTCATTTTCGAACTACCAACTCTAGGCGGTATAATGTTCGAACTACCTGTAACCTGTGCATAAGTTAAACGGGTATGCAAAGGAGTAGGTAAACTATGCGTCACTGGTACGCTTGGAGAATTTTGTTTTGAAGCTGGTTTTAACTGAGAAATTGAATTTTGTTTACCTTGCCTTGCCTTAACAATTGCTAAACGGACTGGGCATTGATAAAAATTTGACATATGGTTGCCGTTACAATTCGCACAGCGAAAATTTTTACTCTCTTTCACAGGACATGTGTCCTTTTTGTGAGAAGAGTCTCCACAATTAAGACATTTTTGGTCCATGTTACAGAATTTGGAACCATGGCCATAACGTTGACAAGTACGGCATTGGGTGATATGCTTTTCACCTCCGCCATACTTCCTATAAATTTCCCACTTTACACGCACATTATACAAAGCATGTGCTTTTTCAAAAAATTTTAAGTTGTTAACCTCATTGCGGTTAAAATGAATTAAATAATTAACAAGGGAAATTCCAGTTCTCTGACTGTTTTCGCCTCGTGATTTTTGTTTCATTAGAATTACTTGGGTAGGGGCTATGCCAAGTAATTCTGTTAAAGTAAGTTTGATCTCATCAACGGTTTGATCGTTGGTGAGACCTTTCAAGACAACCTTGAACGGCTTGGTGTTCTTGGTGTCATATGTAAAAAATTTGTACATCTTGTCAGTTAAATACTGAACAATACGATCACGACCCTTTACTGAGTCGGCTAATAAGCGGCATTCACCTCTACGGCCAATTTGATAGGTAACTTTAACGTCAGAAACAAACGTTGAAAGTTCCTTTTTGAATATATTGAATTCAGAAGAAATAGTTACCACAATAGGTGGAACTTTCTCCTTTTTTAAAGATTTTATATTTTGTATAGTTTCATTATTAATAACTTCCATTTCCCCAGCTTCTTGCTCAGGCAAAATATCAAAAGGATTGTCACTACAGACACTCGATGTGTCAGAAAGAGATGCCTTTCTTTTCCTCCCCGCAGCGATGCGAGGTTTCTTTTTCCGTCCAGCAATTTCAGGTGATACGAAAAAAGTTAAAACAAATGTTAAATTCAAAAGTAGGTAGTCTTGAGAAAGTCTGATGGGAAATAACTTTCAGGTAATCTTCAAAAGACACACTGACAAAACACAAACTTTGAAGCTATAGGCAGTCAAAGACCAGTCCACAAGCAACCGAAAAAACGTCTGATCTGTAGGACAGTTCAAGACGCACTCGTCAAAATATCGTCAATTCAATCATAATGAGATGATTCAATCAGGTCACCTCTCTGCATACTTTATTTAGTTATCCAAGCCGCATATAGCGCGTAAAACTGTCATTCCTAGATGAAATCGATAAAAAGGCAAATGTCGGAATTGTGAACAAAATCCGAAATTTAAAAAAAAAATGACCTCAGATGGTCAAACCACTTACATAAGACATACGTAACACTGGCGTTTTTTTCTGGTACACGTTGCCCCATAGTACTCCGTACCTCGTCCTGTCCAACTGCTCGACAAGTAATGAATACTAATTTAATGAGCTGGTAGCGACTGAGTGACTCAAAAATAGAAACTTTAGAGACCAAATGACTGAAAAAGAGACCAAAAAGTAACCGAAAAGAGACCAAAAAGTGACCATAACGAAAATTTATAAGGATGAAATTCAGACTAAGAATCAAAAACAATCTATTCATTTGTGAAGAAGGCTTGTAAACTTTAGGATAAAAATGATTACATTAAAAAGGCAATACAAACGTATAACAGGATGACCACTTAAAATCAAGTTTTGATTTCTCGCTTTTTCCTGGTTTTCCCAACAATATTTCTTAAATTTTCCCGTTGTTTTATTTTTGAAAATAAGGAAAAGACAATGCTAGAAAACTATATTCAGCTGTTCGTCGACTCTGACAAGTTTCTACATAGAGTCCAGCACAATTTTCGCTCTTTTTATCTCCAAATCGTTCGCAAACTTCGCCTTATGGCGCTTTCTTGTTTCTTCCACTTTTTTTGTTGTTGTTAACTTGCCGTTGAGCTTCCACTGCTTCTGTTATAGGAAAATTCTGACCCTCGAATTTCAAGTTTTAAAGTAGGCATTGTATGTGATTTTTTCGAGGATGCGAATGATGAACACGGGCTGAGGATGTGATTTAGACTTGGAAAAAATTTCCCTCGTCCAAACGGGACACAAACCCGCAATCTCCGATGTCGCATTTCGATCGGCGGTAGGATTCAAAAGCTTTGTCTTTTCGAAAAAAAATCTCCTTGCAAAATATGACCTCAATCAGATTTTGGGAAGAAGACATCGAACAGTGGTCCTACTTTTACCTACTTGTTTAACCGATGAAAAAATGATGTCTTAGAAATGCATGAACCGTTGAGATCTTTTGTTATCTCAAAAAAAAAATTTTTTTTTCGAAAAACTTCGATATCTTGAACATACAAAATTTTTGAGCTAAGATAGAATGTATAAGCATTTTTTCAAGATCCTTAAACTAAGTTAAACCGACACTTCAAATGAATGATTAACAAAAAATATTGTTCTAAATAATCCAAGTAGAACACGAAGTCGTTAAAAACACGGTAAAAATTTCATAAAAGGCAAACAAATCATTACGTTTTTTCAAGAAATCGATAAAGATGAGAAGGGTTTCGCGCGAGGGGTTGGTAGTAGCTTTTCAGAATTCAATGGATCTTTGCGGGTTTGTAGGCTTAAGTACCCTAGGTAATTTTGAATATTTTTTTTTAATTTATATATATTAACATTTGAAAAGGGCTTAAGTTTTTTTTTTAATAAATCGATATATCTGAATAAAAAACCGAGATAGAGGAAAGTTGCGAAGGGATGATTTTCAAAAAAGTTTAAAATATTGAGATACGTGAATTTGAGATTCTATACTAAAAAACAAGCAGTGATATTCAAAAAATCGATTTTCTCAGATTTTACCTAAATAAGTTTTTTCAGACAGACAATTTAGTTGCCCAAAGTTCTTCTGGAGAAAAACTTTTTTTTCTCTAAAAGAACCCCTTCTTTCAGAATAATTTTGCAACAAGATGAAACAAGAGCCATCATTTCGGTCGTTGGTGATGTGCGCATCTTTCAACAGTCAAAACCAAGACCTTGGAGTTACTATGCGCAAGCTGTACTTTTGTTTCATGCCCGCTCTTCTTCAATTAAGTGCAAGCACTTTTACAAGAAGATTGAATTTGTTGGAGAAAGTTTTGTTTTATGAATTTTTTCGCAAAACTGTTTGTAAATTATACATTTTGCGTTGATAATGTGTAATAATATTGAAGAAGACACAGTTAGTCTCTATTTCGGCAAGAATTTATATCTTATTAGTTTGTCTCTTTCATTTTCGTCCCTGGGGCCATTTTAAATGAGGATTTGAATCGAATATTTCTACATCGGAATTGGTTATTGTCATATAGAGTTAATCATGGTTCGAATTTGTGTTAGAACGACTCCTACACGTTCAAAAGAATCAAGAGGCAACAAATACTCGTACACCCACCTAGAATATTGTGGCACTAAGTAAAATAGACTCTCACATGTGTCGTTATGCAAGAGCAGGGCCTCCCCGATATAATTTTTTGGCCTCAGTTTTGGCACAGATAAACAGACGAGCCACTCGATGACGATTTCTTTGTCCAGCAAAATAACGATTGTTTTAAAGTTTTGTTTATTAGGCAGTAATGCTACTGATGTTGCTAAAAACAAGCGTACACACTTATTAGCAATAACAAAACCCGTTTTTACGAAAATTAGTTGCATGGCTGTTTGTCTGTGGCTTTAGTATATGATGCACAATTGGGTAAGTCAACTTAACCCAATCGAAAATTTGAAGTAACAGAGGCATGAACGAACATTCAACACTTCAAAATTTAGTGCTTAAACCTACTCCACCTTAAAAGGTATGTTGAAATGAGTCGTAGTTAAAAAAAAATCAAAATGATTGACGAGTTTCGAAACTGCAAGGTAAACCTTTTTTCGATAACCAGTTAATCAGAAACGGTTGCGGTGCCAGATCGACTTGAACTGTCCTACAGTACGGTCGCATTTTACCAACAGCTCGAGGCTAAGTCTCAGACTACCGAGAGATATTGAAATTTTGTTTTTCGCTTTCAACAGGCAATCTTGTTGAAAGACTACCTGTTGAAACGCTAAGTAATAAATTTGTTTTTAACGTTAACGAGTGTTTAGTGAGTAAATTTGGTTTGAGATATTTCTACTTAAATTCTAGAGTGAAGTGAAAGTGTAGTGAAGTTTTCCAGTTATGCCTGGAAAAAATAAAAAAGCTCGCTTTGATGCGGCTTCAAGGAAACGTGAGGCATCTCCTCCAAGTGACACTGAAATTTCGACTAACAAGTATGATATTCTTTCTTCCGTTGGGGATCAAGAAATTCAAACTTCTCATACTGAGCATAAAGCCGTTATTTTTTTTTCTTCATCTATAATTTATTTGACACTGCACAAATACAATTTAATGTTTAACGGCGCCAATTTTATCTGGTAGCTTACTTTCTAAAGTATCTTAATAACTAAAAGCAAATTTTTTATCCTCGCTGCCGACTACGAGCTGAAAATAAATCTAACTTAAAGCTAGAATGTTTTGCATTAAAAGCACTGATTTGTTGTTTGATGGTTTTCCATCGCCATAGGTAAGCAGCATATTGAATATGTTCCGCTGCTGGGCCAAGATATTACGGACTGGCATATTGGGTTGTCTCCCTCGGGACCTGAGAGTATCGTGCGGGTCTAGTTGCTGTTTCCGGATCCGGGGTCTTAACGTGTTCTTGTCGTTTGGTTGGATGTAGGCGGAAGGGAATAGGATTAAACTGGGGCGTGGATGGATTTCAGGAAAACGTATATAAGGGACATGTAGGATAGGTCACGGCTCGCCAAGACATCACGAACAGGAACAGCCGGCTGCCTACTTTCGGCCTGCAGGGAAGCTATTAATTTAGACCTGGCGTCACGGTGTACAGGGCATGACCAAACCACATGCTCTATGTCGTGATAACCCTCACCACAGGCACAGATACCACTTTCCCTGAGCCCAATACGACGGAGATGCGCGTCAAATCTATAGTGATTGGACATAAGCCGGGACATCACGCAAATGAAATCCCGACCTACATCCAACCCCTTGAACCACGGGTTCGTCGATACTTTGGGGATTATGGAATGTAACCACCTTCCCAATTCCCCTCTGGTCCAAGTATTTTGCCAACTGATGATCGTATTCTGACGTACAAGTGCGAAAAATTCATTAAAAGCAATTGGTCTTTCATAAATATCACCGTTTGTTGCGCCCACCTTAGCCAAAGAGTCCGCTTTCTCATTGCCCGGTATCGAGCAGTGAGAAGGGACCCACGCTAAGGTAATCTGAAACGATTTTTCGGATAAAGCACTCAGATGTTCCCGTATTTTCCCCAGGAAATACGGAGAGTTCTTAACATCTTTCATCGATCGAAGAGCCTCAATGGAACTGAGACTGTCCGTAAAGATGAAAGAATGTTCCGTGGGCATTTTTTCGATAATCCCTAGGGTGTACTTAATTGCAGCCAACTCTGCGACGTAAACAGAAGCAGGGTTATCGAGCTTATGGGAGACGCTAAATTGTCATTGAAAATACCGAAGCCAGTGGACCCATCAAGAAGTGATCCGTCAGTGTAGAACATATTGTTGCAGTTGATGTTTCGATATTTATTGGAAAAAACTTTGGGGATCTGCTGCACGCGTAAATGATCCGGGATTCCACGAGTTTCTTCTATCATGGATGTATCGAAAAACACAGTAGAATCAGAAGTATTTGATAAGTCGACACGATTTGGAATATTCGAAGAAGGGTTAATATTTTGGGACATGTGATGGAAATACAATGTCATAAAACGGGTTTGAGAATTAAGTTCGATTAACCTTTCAAAATTTTCAATCACGGGACGGTTCAAGACCTCACATTGAATAAGAATACGAGAAGACAGGCTCCAGAAGCGGTTTTTCAATGGTAGTACTCCAGCTAAGACCTCCAAACTCATCGTATGGGTCGACTGCATGTAACCTAAGGCGATACGCAAACGACGATATTGTATTCGCTCCAGTTTGATCAGATGTGTGTTTGCTGCGGAGCGGAAGCAGAAACACCCGTATTCAATAACAGACAATATCGTTGTTTGGTAAAGCCTTATAAGGTCTCCTGGATGGGCTCCCCACCATTGTCCGGTTATTGTACGAAGAAAATTCACTCTTTGTTGACATTTTTTCATCAGATACCTCACGTGACAACCCCAGGTGCCTTTAGAGTCGAACCAGATACCAAGATATTTGTGTACCAAAACCTGAGAAATCGTTTTACCCATTAATTGTGTTTGAAGCTGAGCAGGTTCATGCTTCCTAGAAAAAACTACTATCTCAGTCTTCTCCGGAAAGAATTCGATACCTAGCTGTAAAGCCCAAGCAGACAAATTGTCCAAGGTATCTTGCAATGGTCCTTGCAAATCGGCCGCTTTGGCTCCTGTAACAGAGATTACACTGTCGTCTGCAAGTTGTCTTATCGTGCATGAATTTGCCAGACATTCGTCGATGTCATTTACATGAAAGTTGTAAAGAAGGGGGCTTAAACATGAGCCCTGGGGGAGACCCATGTAGCTAATGCGAAAAGTTGCCAAATCGCCGTGCGTAAAATGCATGTGCTTCTCGGACAACAAATTGTGCATTTGTGCACTCTAGGAATCGGTATACAAGAAGACCAAATAGCTTCAGTCAGGCAAAATGGAAGGTCGGAATCTGGTTTCGTACGTGATGAGTCTAGATCGAGGCAATTTCAAGCTTCGGCAAATAGGGTTCCTGTGAGAAATCGTCTAGGGTACAGGCGATATTTTAATAGTAACCAAGCTATAGGAAACGGTTCGTGGAATAAACAGGTCAGCTATAAGCCTGCAGAGTGGCGCAGAGGACAAGGCGAGCAACGCTTTGAAAACCGCTTTTGCATTTTTTGCGGTAAAAGGGGGCATTTGAAAAGGAAGTGCTTCAAGCTAAAGAATTCTAGAAGGGATGCT
Source organism: Wyeomyia smithii (assembly GCF_029784165.1). Taxonomy (NCBI): domain Eukaryota; kingdom Metazoa; phylum Arthropoda; class Insecta; order Diptera; family Culicidae; genus Wyeomyia; species Wyeomyia smithii. The sequence continues at coordinate 126,629,986 of NC_073695.1, forward strand.
GTAAACACGATCAACATGGAGGAACCAGGACCTAGCGGTTTGAACTCAATCAGTACGGTGAAATCGGATAATGGGAAAACAACTAATATGGATGCACCAGGACCAAGCTGTATCAGCAAACAATTTACGCGCATGTGGACTCAGGATACTGATAGTGAAGAGGAAGAGGATAATACAGGTGAACTTCAATGCATGCTAGTTTCTACAAATAATAATTTCAATAAACCATGTTTAACCGAGTTAGAAATTAATGGAAAATCTTTAATAATGGAAATTGACTGTGGGTCTTCTGTTTCAGTTATCGGTAAAAATCAATTTTTCTCTGATTATAACAATAATTTACTGAAATCTACCAAAGAATTAATTGTTGTGAATGGAGAAAAACTTAAAATTAAGGGGGTAGCAATTGTTTCAGTTAAGCTTAAAGAAAAACACGCACAATTGCAATTATTTGTGTTGGATTGCAGTAATGATTTTGTACCTTTGTTGGGACGCCCATGGTTGGACGTATTTTTCCAAGATTGGAGAATTTTTTTTTCGGGAAAATTGACTGTCAACAATGTTTCTTTGAATACAGAACGGTTTGCCGATATACAGAGTATTAAACAAAAATATTTTAATGTGTTTAAAAAGGATTTTTTTGTTCCCATTAAGGGTTTTGAGGCTGATTTGGTCTTGAAAACTGATAATCCGATTTTTAAGAAGGCCTACGACGTTCCCTACAGATTAAGGGAGAAAGTTTTAAATTATTTGGACAAACTTGAGAATGAAAAGGTTATTACTCCTGTGAAAACAAGCGAGTGGGCATCTCCAATAATAGCGGTTCTGAAAAAAAAATAATGAGATTAGATTGGTTATAGATTGTAAAGTGTCGATCAATAAATGCATCATTCCTAATACTTACCCATTACCTGTAGCACAAGATCTTTTTGCTAGGCTTTCTGGTTGCAAAATATTCTGTGCATTAGACTTAGAAGGGGCTTATACGCAACTAACACTTTCCGAAAGATCTAGAAAATTTATGGTTATAAATACTATAAAGGGTCTTTATGTGTATAACAGATTGCCCTAGGGTGCATCGTCTAGTGCATCGATATTTCAGCAGGTGATGGACCAAATACTAGAGGGGATTGATAATGTTTTTTGCTATTTAGATGATGTTTTAATTGCTGAAACCGATTTGTAGGACTGCATTAAAAAAATTAAATTTAGTATTGGAGAGGTTGCAAAATGCTAACATAAAGATAAATTTTGAAAAATGCAAATTTTTTGTACCAAATTTAAATTTTCTTGGACATATTATTAGCGATAAGGGACTTTCGCCATGCCCTGACAAAATTTCTACTATCCAGAATGCTAAAACACCAAAGAATATAACAGAGCAAAATCATTTTTAGGTTTAATCAATTATTACCACAAATTTATCCCTAATTTATCTTCCAAATTATATTTCTTGTATAATCTTTTGAGGAAAGATGTAAAATTTGTTTGGGATAATAGGTGTACGCAAGCTTTTGAGAAAAGCAAAAGCGCGATGTTGACTACTGAGTTTCTGGAGTTTTATGACCCACGAAAACCTCTGGTCGTCGTGTCTGATGCTTCTGGATATGGGCTAGGTGGAGTTATATCACATTTAATAGTTGGTGTAGAAAAACCTATTTGTTTTACGTCTTTTTCATTAAATAAGGTTCAACAATCTTATCCGATTCTTCATTTAGAAGCTTTGGCTCTTGTCTGTACAATAAAAAAGTTTCACAAATATCTCTATGGGCAAAAATTTTGTGTATTTACTGATCACAAACCTTTAGTTGGTATTTTCGGCAAATTTGGGAAACATTCAATATATGTGACCAGATTACAGCGCTACATTCTAGAACTATCAATCTACGATTTTGAGATACAATATAGACCTTCTAATAAAATGGGAAACGCCGATTTTTGTTCGCGTTTTCCATTGAACCAAATGGTACCAATGGAATTAGACGCTGTAATGGTCAAGAGTATTAATTTCAGTAAAAATATTCCAATTGACTATTCCAAGGTTGCCAGTGAGACAAAGAACGATGAATTTTTGCAAAATATAACTGTATTTATGCGTGAAGGTTGGCCGAAAAAGGTAGACAAACGTTTTATCAATGTATTTTCAAACAAAAATGATTTAGAAATTATAGACGATTGTTTGCTATTTCAGGACAGGGTAATAATACCGCATGTTTTACAAAAAGAAATATTGAATTTACTTCATGCCAACCACGCAGGTATGTCTAAGATGAAACAACTGGCAAGACGAACGGTATATTGGTTTGGGATTAATACAGATATTGAGCGATACGTTTCTAAATGCGATGCTTGTAATGGCATGGCTGTAACGAAGACTCAAAAAATTACTTCTAGGTGGATACCAACAACAAAACCTTTCACCAGAATTCACATTGATTTTTTCCATTTTTCACATCACACCTTTTTGTTGATTGTGGACAGTTTCTCCAAATGGGTTGAAATTGAATGGATGAAGACAGGTACGGATTGCAACAAGGTGATAAAGAAACTCGTAGCATTTTTCGCACAGTTTGGGTTGCCAGATATTTTGGTTTCGGACGGGGGTCCGCCTTTTAATTCATTTTTTTTGTCCATTTTTTGGAAAAACAGGGAATCAAAGTTATGAAAAGTCCACCTTATAACCCTGCTAATAATGGCCAGGCTGAAAGGTTGGTAAGGACGGTGAAAGAAGTTTTAAAAAGATTTTTACTTGAGTCGGAATATAAAGAACTGGACATTGAAAACCAAATAAGTTTATTTTTAATAATTTATAGAAATTACTGTACTACAACAGAGGGACACTTTCCATCTCAAAGGGTTTTTGCCTACACTCCCAAGACATTAATTGATTTGATTAACCCTAAAAAGCAATATAAAAATAATATGGTACTTCCTACTACTAACAATACTACTCCAACTCAAAACAATGATGAAAAACACCCGCCAATATATGTTGGTTGTGATCCGAAGGAGTCTACTGACCCTTTGGATAGTCTGATTGAGGGAGAAGAGGTGTGGTATAAGAACCACAACCCTTGCAATCAGGCTAGATGGATAAAAGCAACATTTTCTAAAAAGTACTCTCAAAATATCTTTCAGATTTATATTGGAAGCGTGGAGGTTTTCGCGCATAGGAATCAACTTAGGAAGCCCAAAACAGATACGACTAAAGTTCGGCTGAACGTGGTGATTTCTACGTGTTTACCGAACCAGAACGTAGGGCGATTCGATGAAGGGACGGAAGCGGAATTTTACGGTTTTCCTCCAGAGGAAATACAAAGAGGGAAGAAGCGGAAGTAAACGAAGGATGGAGATTCTCCCCAACGAGAACTGCGAAGGTCCAAACGGACAAGATCGAATTATTTAAATAATGATTTTTTTTACTATAAGTAGTTGATTTGCCTATCATCTCAAAATTTTATATCAGGAAATAATGAATGTCGATGAGCTAAACTTAATTGATCATTTTCAATTACAAGAATTATTTGTAAACTTAAATTGAAGGGGGAAGAGTTGTCATATCCAACCCTATCAGATATTTATTTCTTTCAGTGCATTTGCACGATCGAAAAGGAGTAACGTCGGTAACAGATAAACCCTCTATAAAAGTGTCAAATAGACAAGAGCTGGTCTCTTATTATGATCAAGTACTCAACGTGTTTAGACGTGTTCCACGGCATACCGAAAAGTCCCCGTTACAAGTGCTATAAAAAAAAACCATTACAACTATTACTTTGTTTTATAACTGAGCGTAATTTAGTTTGGTACATTTTAAATCTGTATGAACATCCATTTTTACTCTCAGTGGAGAAGCGCTTGCGTAGTTATCCCAATACAGCAAAGCAGATCAAATTAAAAAAATCCTGATAGCAACAAACTTCAAGCTGGCACTGAAATAATCACGCTACTGAACCGATTTTTGATATTCCAAAAATCACCTAGATTTGCATTGCACTGATATTTCCGAGTGAACTCTGTATATTCACGACGACTGACAATGAAAACCCGAAAATGGCAACAAAAGAGACAAGATATTGATTCACTTGTCGGATCTCCACGCTTACTGTGATGGTTACTGGCTATTCAAGAGAGAAAAAACGAGTGCGATGATATTTTCTATCTTATCATAGTCAACATGTTGCTTAGATTAATCGCAGCTCTGGTCGAAATATATATTTGCGGACTGAATTTCAATATTTATTTCCAAAAAAAAAAAAAAAAATTAGTAGAGTATAACGGAAACCGATAACTATTTCTTTGATTTCTAAAACACTCTGCTAAGACGCTCGTTATAGATTTTCTAAATTTGAGTGTTTGTACAGCCGAAATTCGTTGGTTGGAACACGACTGCCACCCAACTAGCAAATCGTGTTCGTTAGTTGGATGAACTGACAACTGGGCAAATTTTTCAAAGGGGAGCGCCGATTGTTTGTTTTCTTTCTGCTTTGAAACAATTTCCTAATTTCATTGCAGTGAATCTATGTCAAAGAAAATGAACTTTGCTCATCTGTCTTGATGCTGTAGTAAATATTTTATGTACTAGCTGAATGTACCCTGCCTTGCTCGTGTAAAAATTTCTGCTTTTTCTATAGTTTTCTATATTTTCACATATTTTCACCAATCTATCATTTCAAATATTTATTTCTATCTTAATTACAAACTTGTTCATATACTACATATTTTGTTTCTCCCTCAGGAGCTAAAATAAATAAATTTTCAGGTGAACCCTCGAGCAAGCGACATATAATTGACCGTGGGAAAAACATTTGGTAATCTTCTTAATATTTGAATCGAATACTTACCCGGCGGAACGAGGGTTTTCTTTTCTTAGCGGTGATGGAGTTGACGAAAGTCAAAACCGTTCGCAATGATAAAACCTCTTATGCTTAAAGCTATTCCAGTGAGACGAACTGGAGTAGACCAGTCGCTGCGGAATGCTCATTGATTAATTCTATCGCTTTATTGAAAATCATTTGCTTTTATAGGCAAATGCAATTGCCAAAATATTTAATTCTATGTGTTACATGTGTGGCCAGCTTGGGCCCCTACTGGAAAACAGCTGGAGAGACGAGCATTAAAATTGCAACGCTGCATTTTGCGTGCTGTATGAATCAGGCACCAAACGTTGCGGTACACTCAATTGTTTAAAATTGGAGAAAATCCTTGTCGGTGAAGTTTGCCCGAAAGAATGTCAATAGAAACGGAATCAAAAGCCCCCTTAATGTCCAAGAACGCAGACGCCATTTGTTCTTTGCGAGCATACGCCAGCTGAATATCTGTTGAAAGCAGCGCAAGACAATCATTCGTCCCTTTGGCACGGCGGAAGCCAAATTGAGTATCCGATAGTAGGCCATTTGATTCGACCCAATGGGCTAAACGACGGAGTACCATTTTTTCCATCAATTTCCGGATACAGGATAGCATTGCAATCGGCCTATAAGAGTTGTGATCAGAAGCTGGTTTCCCTGGTTTTTAATATAAAGCCGTTATGAAGAAGGTTAAACCAAATACCTGTTGTGGTATTTGTAGCCAATTTTAAAGCATTTTGATCAGAGCTTTCATCGTTTCTGTCGGATGTGAAAGTTAATTTTCAAATTGGCCGCCAAGGCGAAATTCGTATTTTGGCCGGATCTCTTGATGGCCATAAACATCTTTCACAGTATTTGACTGAAAAGATGTATAAATTTTTTTTTCCTTTAATGCCTAAAACGAGAGACCGTTTAAGGCTGTTTTAAAAGGTCTTTCAAATGACCAAACACTTGGTTTTGCTCCCAACCAAGTAATTTTGATGAAACAAAAGGCAAATGCCAAAATTAATCAAACTGGAATACACCAGGAAAATTACTTAGTACATTTTGATCGTACCAAAGTAAATAATTTGAAATGTTTGGAAAAAGCACGTGTTTTATTTAACGTGCGAATAAAGTGGGAAAATTTCAAGAGACATGGAGAAATTCATAATCTTACTGAATGTCGGAATTGTCAAGCCTATGGTCATGGAACTCGAAACTGCCATATGGCGGCAAAATGTATGATTTGTGGTGACACTGGTCACACGAAAAATATCTGCCACGTGAAAGAGACCACTAATAGTTTCAAATGTGTAAATTGTGGGGGAAATCACAAATCTAATTTCTTTAATTGTCCTGTAAGGTCAAAAATTATTGCTTCCAGACAACGTAGGAATTCTAAGCAACCTGTTGTCAATGTGGGTATACAAAAGACTTTCAATACTGTTCAGGCATCACCAGCACTTTCACTAGCAGGTGTGTCTGTAGGTAATAATTTAAATTCAGATAACAAATTTCAGACAAAAAATCCTGTTCAGGCAACACCAGGCTGTTCATATGCCAGTGTCCTTACAGGTAATATTTCAAATTCAAACAGTAACAAACCATTCGTGTTTGGTGCTGAAAAGTCAGCCAGTATTGATTTAGGTAGTCCAACTCCAGAAAAGATTGAATACCTACAACAATCCATGCTGCAGCTAATGTCCGTTTTGTTGAACTGTAACTCGATGTACGAGGCTGTTCAAGAAGGTATAAAATTTACAACTAATATTGTTATGAAATTGAAATTCAGCAATGATTTTAAATAATGCTGTAAATTTTCTAAATTGGAATGCTCGCTCTTTAAAAGCGAAAGAGGATGAATTTTTCAATTTTTTAACAGTCCACGATGTGCATATTGCAGTTGTGACTGAAACGCTTTTAAAGCCAAATATTAAACTAAAAAAGAACCCAAATTTTATGGTTCATAGGTTTGATAGAATTGATGTTGCCGGTGGTGGAGTTGCAATAGTTATCCACCGTCGAATAAAACATCGTGTTTTACCCCATCTTGAAACCAAAGTTATCGAGAGTTTGGGAATTGAAATTGAAACAAGTATTGGCATTTTATTTATAGCCGCAGTGTTTTTGCCTTTTCAATGCACTGGTGAGCGAAAAAATTATTTCAAGGGAGATTTGCAAAAACTCACAAGAAATAAATCTAAATTTTTAATCATCGGTGATTTTAATGTGAAACATCGATCTTGGAATAATGCTCAAAGCAATTCCAATGGAAAAATATTGTTTAATGATTGCTCGGCTGGATTTTATTCAGTTTTATTTCCAAATGGTCCTACATGTTATACTTCTATTAGGAACCCATCTACAATTGATTTGGTACTAACAAATCAAAGTCATTCATGCAGTGATTTATTAACTCATGCTGACTTTAATTCTGATCATCTTCCCATAACATTTTCTATTTCCCATGAAACTATTTTAAATCCCACTAGATCTGTGTTAAATTATCACAAGACTAATTGGGATAGATATCGTTCTACGATCGAAGAAAATTTGAATGATGATATTATTTTACAAAATAGTGCTGACATTGACAGAGCATTAGATAATTTTAGCAGCTTTATACTCAATGCCCAATGGAATTTATCAGTTCCTAAGGCTCGAGTGAAATTTAATGCACCAATTATTGACAGTGAACTTCAACTTCTTATACGTTTGAAGAACATACGGAGACGTCAATACCAAAGATGTCGTGATCCTGCTTTGAAAATTATTTTTCAAGAATTGCAAAAGGAAATTAAACATAGATTCACTCTCTTGCGAAATGAGAATTTCATGAGAGAAGTTGAACAACTAAAACCTTATTCAAAACCTTTCTGGAAGCTTTCGAAGGTTCTTAAAAAACCTTCGAAGCCCATTCCAGTCCTTAAAGATGGTGATTGCATTTTTATAACGAATGAACAAAAATCTCAAAAACTTGCTCAGCAGTTTGAGAGCGTTCATAACTCCAATTTGAACGTAGTAAGTCCTATTGAAAATGAAGTAAACCAAAAGTATGATCAGATCACCCCACAAACTTGAATGAGGTGCGAACTATTCTCAAAAAATTCAAAAACATGAAAGCACCAGGAGATGATGGGATTTTCTATATCCTTATTAAAAGTCTTCCCGAAAACTCTTTAAATTTCTCGATAAAAATTTTTAACAGATGCTTTGCACTAGCACATTTTCCTACGAAATGGAAAAATGCCAAAGTCACTCCAATTTTAAAACTCGAGAAGAATCCAGCTGAGGCATCAAGTTATCGACCAATTAGTTTACTTTCCTCTATTAGCAAACTTTTTGAAAGAATAATTCTCAATAGAATGATAACACATATTAATGAGAACTCAAATTTTGCAAATGAGCAGTTTGGTTTTCGCCATGGGCAGCTCTACTAGATATATAAAAGGCATTCGACAGTGTTTGGCATAAAGGTTTAATAGCTAAAATGTCAAATTTCAGTTTTCCGCTTTACCTTACAAAAGTGATACAAAGTTATTTAACTGACCGCACTCTTCAGGTTAACTATCTAAATGGTAAATCTGATAGATTACTTGTTAGAGCTGGTGTGCCTCAGGGGAGTATCTTGGGCCCAATCTTATATAACATTTTTACTTCTGATCTTCCTGATTTACCACCAGGTTGTGAGAAATCTCTGTTTTGTGACGATACAAGCATTTCCGCAAAAGGAAAAAGGCCTTCGTGTTATACGCAGTCGGCTACAAAAAAGTTTAGATATATTTTCTACATACTTGCAGAAATGTAAGATTTCCCCTAATGCTTCTAAAACACAGTTAATTATTTTTCCTCATAAGCCAAGAGTTCCATTTCTCAAACCGACCCATAACCACGTTATAAGGATGAACGGTGTGGTCTTAAATTGGTCTGATCAAGTTAAATATTTAGGGCTAATTTATGATAAGAATCTTACTTTCAAGGAGCTCATTGAAAATATCCAGTCAAAGTGCAATAAGTATATCAAATGTTTATATCCTCTTATCAACAGGAATTCTAGACTTTGTCTCAAGAATAAACTGTTAATTTACAAACAAATTTTTAGGCCAGCAATGTTATATGCAGTTCCCATCTGGACAAGTTGTTGTACAACCAGGAAGAAGACACTTCAAAGGATTCAAAATAAACTTTTGAAAATGATTTTGAAGCGTCCTCCCTGGTTTAGCACGAACGAGCTACATAGGCTCACTAATGTAGAAACATTAGAAAATATGTCAAGCCAAATTATCAACAAATTCCGACAAAAATCGTTGCAATCCTCAATTGCAACGATTAGATCACTTTATAGTCAGTAAGATAGTTTTAAGTTTATTTTAAGTTTTGATTCATTCCTTTTTTTTCCTTGACAAGTAGGTTTAATAATTTTCCTACAATTACATTAACTTAACTGCGAAAGCTAATAACATTCAATAATAAAATACTACAAGGTATACAGCCCTAGGGGTTGTATGAAATGGTGACGTAGGAATAAATGTATCTGTTATCTGTGCTCGGGAAGCAAGCCAATAACGAGGGAAATGTATGGTAAAGCTTGACCTTGGAACTTTTCACCTTTTTCCACCATTAAGCAGTAAAGCAACAATGTTGAACATTATATCAAAAAATTGTTACACATTTTATCTATACACCGACATATAAATAACTAAGATGCATTAAGTCGTTAGCTCACTATAATCGTTTAAAATCTGACGCAACATTTGCTAGTTTCATTTTCATTTTCACAAAGTGTAATCTGGTATAGAAAACAAAGACGTAGTCCTACGTCAAAAAAGCGTACATATATATATATATATATATATATATATATATATATATATATATATATATATATATATATATATATATATATATATATATATATATATATATATATATATATATATATATATATATATATATATATATATATATATATATATGTACGCTTTTTTGACGTAGGACTACGTCTTTGTTTTCTATACCAGATTACACTTTGTGAAAATGAAAATGAAACTAGCAAATGTTGCGTCAGATTTTAAACGATTATAGTGAGCTAACGACTTAATGCATCTTAGTTATTTATATGTCGGTGTATAGATAAAATGTGTAACAATTTTTTGATATAATGTTCAACATTGTTGCTTTACTGCTTAATGGTGGAAAAAGGTGAAAAGTTCCAAGGTCAAGCTTTACCATACATTTCCCTCGTTATTGGCTTGCTTCCCGAGCACAGATAACAGATACATTTATTCCTACGTCACCATTTCATACAACCCCTAGGGCTGTATACCTTGTAGTATTTTATTATTGAATGTTATTAGCTTTCGCAGTTAAGTTAATGTAATTGTAGGAAAATTATTAAACCTACTTGTCAAGGAAAAAAAAGGAATGAATCAAAACTTAAAATAAACTTAAAACTATCTTACTGACTATAAAGTGATCTAATCGTTGCAATTGAGGATTGCAACGATTTTTGTCGGAATTTGTTGATAATTTGGCTTGACATATTTTCTAATGTTTCTACATTAGTGAGCCTATGTAGCTCGTTCGTGCTAAACCAGGGAGGACGCTTCAAAATCATTTTCAAAAGTTTATTTTGAATCCTTTGAAGTGTCTTCTTCCTGGTTGTACAACAACTTGTCCAGATGGGAACTGCATATAACATTGCTGGCCTAAAAATTTGTTTGTAAATTAACAGTTTATTCTTGAGACAAAGTCTAGAATTCCTGTTGATAAGAGGATATAAACATTTGATATACTTATTGCACTTTGACTGGATATTTTCAATGAGCTCCTTGAAAGTAAGATTCTTATCATAAATTAGCCCTAAATATTTAACTTGATCAGACCAATTTAAGACCACACCGTTCATCCTTATAACGTGGTTATGGGTCGGTTTGAGAAATGGAACTCTTGGCTTATGAGGAAAAATAATTAACTGTGTTTTAGAAGCATTAGGGGAAATCTTACATTTCTGCAAGTATGTAGAAAATATATCTAAACTTTTTTGTAGCCGACTGCGTATAACACGAAGGCCTTTTTCCTTTTGCGGAAATGCTTGTATCGTCACAAAACAGAGATTTCTCACAACCTGGTGGTAAATCAGGAAGATCAGAAGTAAAAATGTTATATAAGATTGGGCCCAAGATACTCCCCTGAGGCACACCAGCTCTAACAAGTAATCTATCAGATTTACCATTTAGATAGTTAACCTGAAGAGTGCGGTCAGTTAAATAACTTTGTATCACTTTTGTAAGGTAAAGCGGAAAACTGAAATTTGACATTTTAGCTATTAAACCTTTATGCCAAACACTGTCGAATGCCTTTTATATATCTAGTAGAGCTGCCCATGGCGAAAACCAAACTGCTCATTTGCAAAAATTGAGTTCTCATTAATATGTGTTATCATTCTATTGAGAATTATTCTTTCAAAAAGTTTGCTAATAGAGGAAAGTAAACTAATTGGTCGATAACTTGATGCCTCAGCTGGATTCTTCTCGAGTTTTAAAATTGGAGTGACTTTGGCATTTTTCCATTTCGTAGGAAAATGTGCTAGTGCAAAGCATCTGTTAAAAATTTTTATCGAGAAATTTAAAGAGTTTTCGGGAAGACTTTTAATAAGGATATAGAAAATCCCATCATCTCCTGGTGCTTTCATGTTTTTGAATTTTTTGAGAATAGTTCGCACCTCATTCAAGTTTGTGGGGTGATCTGATCATACTTTTGGTTTACTTCATTTTCAATAGGACTTACTACGTTCAAATTGGAGTTATGAACGCTCTCAAACTGCTGAGCAAGTTTTTGAGATTTTTGTTCATTCGTTATAAAAATGCAATCACCATCTTTAAGGACTGGAATGGGCTTCGAAGGTTTTTTAAGAACCTTCGAAAGCTTCCAGAAAGGTTTTGAATAAGGTTTTAGTTGTTCAACTTCTCTCATGAAATTCTCATTTCGCAAGAGAGTGAATCTATGTTTAATTTCCTTTTGCAATTCTTGAAAAATAATTTTCAAAGCAGGATCACGACATCTTTGGTATTGACGTCTCCGTATGTTCTTCAAACGTATAAGAAGTTGAAGTTCACTGTCAATAATTGGTGCATTAAATTTCACTCGAGCCTTAGGAACTGATAAATTCCATTGGGCATTGAGTATAAAGCTGCTAAAATTATCTAATGCTCTGTCAATGTCAGCACTATTTTGTAAAATAATATCATCATTCAAATTTTCTTCGATCGTAGAACGATATCTATCCCAATTAGTCTTGTGATAATTTAACACAGATCTAGTGGGATTTAAAATAGTTTCATGGGAAATAGAAAATGTTATGGGAAGATGATCAGAATTAAAGTCAGCATGAGTTAATAAATCACTGCATGAATGACTTTGATTTGTTAGTACCAAATCAATTGTAGATGGGTTCCTAATAGAAGTATAACATGTAGGACCATTTGGAAATAAAACTGAATAAAATCCAGCCGAGCAATCATTAAACAATATTTTTCCATTGGAATTGCTTTGAGCATTATTCCAAGATCGATGTTTCACATTAAAATCACCGATGATTAAAAATTTAGATTTATTTCTTGTGAGTTTTTGCAAATCTCCCTTGAAATAATTTTTTCGCTCACCAGTACATTGAAAAGGCAAAAACACTGCGGCTATAAATAAAATGCCAATACTTGTTTCAATTTCAATTCCCAAACTCTCGATAACTTTGGTTTCAAGATGGGGTAAAACACGATGTTTTATTCGACGGTGGATAACTATTGCAACTCCACCACCGGCAACATCAATTCTATCAAACCTATGAACCATAAAATTTGGGTTCTTTTTTAGTTTAATATTTGGCTTTAAAAGCGTTTCAGTCACAACTGCAATATGCACATCGTGGACTGTTAAAAAATTGAAAAATTCATCCTCTTTCGCTTTTAAAGAGCGAGCATTCCAATTTAGAAAATTTACAGCATTATTTAAAATCATTGCTGAATTTCAATTTCATAACAATATTAGTTGTAAATTTTATACCTTCTTGAACAGCCTCGTACATCGAGTTACAGTTCAACAAAACGGACATTAGCTGCAGCATGGATTGTTGTAGGTATTCAATCTTTTCTGGAATTGGACTACCTAAATCAATACTGGCTGACTTTTCAGCACCAAACACGAATGGTTTGTTACTGTTTGAATTTGAAATATTACCTGTAAGGACACTGGCATATGAACAGCCTGGTGTTGCCTGAACAGGATTTTTTGTCTGAAATTTGTTATCTGAATTTAAATTATTACCTACAGACACACCTGCTAGTGAAAGTGCTGGTGATGCCTGAACAGTATTGAAAGTCTTTTGTATACCCACATTGACAACAGGTTGCTTAGAATTCCTACGTTGTCTGGAAGCAATAATTTTTGACCTTACAGGACAATTAAAGAAATTAGATTTGTGATTTCCCCCACAATTTACACATTTGAAACTATTAGTGGTCTCTTTCACGTGGCAGATATTTTTTGGTGTGACCAGTGTCACCACAAATCATACATTTTGCCGCCATATGGCAGTTTCGAGTTCCATGACCATAGGCTTGACAATTCCGACATTCAGTAAGATTATGAATTTCTCCATGTCTCTTGAAATTTTCCCACTTTATTCGCACGTTAAATAAAACACGTGCTTTTTCCAAACATTTCAAATTATTTACTTTGGTACGATCAAAATGTACTAAGTAATTTTCCTGGTGTATTCCAGTTTGATTAATTTTGGCATTTGCCTTTTGTTTCATCAAAATTACTTGGTTGGGAGCAAAACCAAGTGTTTGGTCATTTGAAAGACCTTTTAAAACAGCCTTAAACGGTCTCTCGTTTTAGGCATTAAAGGAAAAAAAAATTTATACATCTTTTCAGTCAAATACTGTGAAAGATGTTTATGGCCATCAAGAGATCCGGCCAAAATACGAATTTCGCCTTGGCGGCCAATTTGAAAATTAACTTTCACATCCGACAGAAACGATGAAAGCTCTGATCAAAATGCTTTAAAATTGGCTACAAATACCACAACAGGTATTTGGTTTAACCTTCTTCATAACGGCTTTATATTAAAAACCAGGGAAACCAGCTTCTGATCACAACTCTTATAGGCCGATTGCAATGCTATCCTGTATCCGGAAATTGATGGAAAAAATGGTACTCCGTCGTTTAGCCCATTGGGTCGAATCAAATGGCCTACTATCGGATACTCAATTTGGCTTCCGCCGTGCCAAAGGGACGAATGATTGTCTTGCGCTGCTTTCAACAGATATTCAGCTGGCGTATGCTCGCAAAGAACAAATGGCGTCTGCGTTCTTGGACATTAAGGGGGCTTTTGATTCCGTTTCAATTGACATTCTTTCGGGCAAACTTCACCGACAAGGATTTTCTCCAATTTTAAACAATTGAGTGTACCGCAACGTTTGGTGCCTGATTCATACAGCACGCAAAATGCAGCGTTGCAATTTTAATGCTCGTCTCTCCAGCTGTTTTCCAGTAGGGGCCCAAGCTGGCCACACATGTAACACATAGAATTAAATATTTTGGCAATTGCATTTGCCTATAAAAGCAAATGATTTTCAATAAAGCGATAGAATTAATCAATGAGCATTCCGCAGCGACTGGTCTACTCCAGTTCGTCTCACTGGAATAGCTTTAAGCATAAGAGGTTTTATCATTGCGAACGGTTTTGACTTTCGTCAACTCCATCACCGCTAAGAAAAGAAAACCCTCGTTCCGCCGGGTAAGTATTCGATTCAAATATTAAGAAGATTACCAAATGTTTTTCCCACGGTCAATTATATGTCGCTTGCTCGAGGGTTCACCTGAAAATTTATTTATTTTAGCTCCTGAGGGAGAAACAAAATATGTAGTATATGAACAAGTTTGTAATTAAGATAGAAATAAATATTTATATATATATATTTTATATTTTATATATCTATAATAGTGTTGAAAAGTCACCATTTGTGGCAGAACACACAATACTAATTCTGAATAGATATTAGTACATAAATAAATCATTACAAACATTTACGATTGTGAGCCCCCCCCCCCCCCAAAACAAACCCGTTTTTTATCGTACGAGCTAAAAACATTTATTTGTTATTGAAAAGTTACCAAAAATTTGCTAGAATTTTTTCTTACGAGTTTTTTTTGCAGAGAACTTATTGATTGAATAATCAACATTCAGCTCCTTCAGAATATTGTACTCTCAACTTAACAATGCTTGTGTTCGAGATCATTAGGCTCAAATTAATCCTTAAATGAAATAATTTTCGCAAGGCACTAACGAGTTTTTGGTTTTTTTCTTTATGTAATCTTCTTCTTTGAACTCCACTTTGTTATATGCGGGGTTTTGTGGTGATCGCTCATTTTGAATAAATGTAATAATAAATTCGGTTCTTGCTCACTATTTATAGCCAGATCTAACTGTCGAATGATTTGGACCAGAGTCGAATGATCGAATGATTTGGACCAGATGTTTTCGAAAGATGTCTGCAACTGCTCGAAATCCGGAAATTTTTCCTGGATATCTGAAAAAAAAACCTACCGCAATTTGAAAAAAATGCGATCCACAGGCAAAAATGTGCACACAATTTGAGACAGACTGCGCAAATATAAGGCCACGCCGGCAATAATCTACAGAAACTAGGAAAAAACTACACACATCTGCAGGTCAATAAAATCTGCACACGGACTCTGAAAATCTGCATTTTGCAACGCAAATCTGGTATCCCTGATTCGGACAAGTAAACTTATTTTCGGAATCAACAGCAATGCATTGAAAAAACTTGTGGATTATTTTCTTTCCTGCTTGATCTCCCATGCGCGCTGGTTCGATTCAAATGGTGTGTTAATGTGTGTCATTCCAAGAGAACCGAAGGTGAACTCTTATGGATGTAGTTGTGATATTGGCACTCGCGAAAAAATAACACTGAAGGAAAGTTTCAGATTGAAATGGTCTGTTCAAATTTTCTTGCTGTAAATTGAACTTTTGATTGAATCTCATTTTTGATAGAGAAAACAACTTTTTCTCGTTTTGTGGGGGCCCCTCTACTAGGCCATTTTGCTGGGGATATAGCGGGGTGGAGAATATGGTGAGAATATCGTGCTCTCGGCAGTGGTCTTTATATCCTTCGCCATTAAAGGGGGGACCTTTGTCCGATTTTATGTGTTTCGGGTAACCCTCTCTGTCGAAAACCTCTTCCAACACGGATCTCGTATTCTCGAAACTCGTAGATGGGACCGGTTTAGCAATTACATACCTGGATCGGTAGTCCACTATAACCAGGATTAAGATGCTATTGAACTTAGTGTAGGGTCCGTTAAAGTCAATGGCGACCGTCTCCCACACCGAGGCTGAGGCGAAAACTCTCTCCATGGGAGTAGGCCTTTCGGGTCTTCCGTTTGTTACGCAGATTTCGCAAGATTTTCCCCATGCTTCCGCATCCCTTGCCATACCAGGCCACCATACGCGTTGTCTTAAAATGCGTTTGAATTTTGCCGTTGACGGGTGGCCTTCATGGGCGATCTGCAGCGTTTTCTGACGTAAGGCCTCTGGAATAACTGTGGTGCCGGTTTTTACGACTATACCGTCCCGCAGAGTTAAATCGTCACGCAGTGCTTCGAATCTCTTCAGATCCATTTAGATAGTTAACCTGAAGAGTGCGGTCAGTTAAATAACTTTGTATCACTTTTGTAAGGTAAAGCGGAAAACTGAAATTTGACATTTTAGCTATTAAACCTTTATGCCAAACACTGTCGAATGCCTTTTATATATCTAGTAGAGCTGCCCATGGCGAAAACCAAACTGCTCATTTGCAAAAATTGAGTTCTCATTAATATGTGTTATCATTCTATTGAGAATTATTCTTTCAAAAAGTTTGCTAATAGAGGAAAGTAAACTAATTGGTCGATAACTTGATGCCTCAGCTGGATTCTTCTCGAGTTTTAAAATTGGAGTGACTTTGGCATTTTTCCATTTCGTAGGAAAATGTGCTAGTGCAAAGCATCTGTTAAAAATTTTTATCGAGAAATTTAAAGAGTTTTCGGGAAGACTTTTAATAAGGATATAGAAAATCCCATCATCTCCTGGTGCTTTCATGTTTTTGAATTTTTTGAGAATAGTTCGCACCTCATTCAAGTTTGTGGGGTGATCTGATCATACTTTTGGTTTACTTCATTTTCAATAGGACTTACTACGTTCAAATTGGAGTTATGAACGCTCTCAAACTGCTGAGCAAGTTTTTGAGATTTTTGTTCATTCGTTATAAAAATGCAATCACCATCTTTAAGGACTGGAATGGGCTTCGAAGGTTTTTTAAGAACCTTCGAAAGCTTCCAGAAAGGTTTTGAATAAGGTTTTAGTTGTTCAACTTCTCTCATGAAATTCTCATTTCGCAAGAGAGTGAATCTATGTTTAATTTCCTTTTGCAATTCTTGAAAAATAATTTTCAAAGCAGGATCACGACATCTTTGGTATTGACGTCTCCGTATGTTCTTCAAACGTATAAGAAGTTGAAGTTCACTGTCAATAATTGGTGCATTAAATTTCACTCGAGCCTTAGGAACTGATAAATTCCATTGGGCATTGAGTATAAAGCTGCTAAAATTATCTAATGCTCTGTCAATGTCAGCACTATTTTGTAAAATAATATCATCATTCAAATTTTCTTCGATCGTAGAACGATATCTATCCCAATTAGTCTTGTGATAATTTAACACAGATCTAGTGGGATTTAAAATAGTTTCATGGGAAATAGAAAATGTTATGGGAAGATGATCAGAATTAAAGTCAGCATGAGTTAATAAATCACTGCATGAATGACTTTGATTTGTTAGTACCAAATCAATTGTAGATGGGTTCCTAATAGAAGTATAACATGTAGGACCATTTGGAAATAAAACTGAATAAAATCCAGCCGAGCAATCATTAAACAATATTTTTCCATTGGAATTGCTTTGAGCATTATTCCAAGATCGATGTTTCACATTAAAATCACCGATGATTAAAAATTTAGATTTATTTCTTGTGAGTTTTTGCAAATCTCCCTTGAAATAATTTTTTCGCTCACCAGTACATTGAAAAGGCAAAAACACTGCGGCTATAAATAAAATGCCAATACTTGTTTCAATTTCAATTCCCAAACTCTCGATAACTTTGGTTTCAAGATGGGGTAAAACACGATGTTTTATTCGACGGTGGATAACTATTGCAACTCCACCACCGGCAACATCAATTCTATCAAACCTATGAACCATAAAATTTGGGTTCTTTTTTAGTTTAATATTTGGCTTTAAAAGCGTTTCAGTCACAACTGCAATATGCACATCGTGGACTGTTAAAAAATTGAAAAATTCATCCTCTTTCGCTTTTAAAGAGCGAGCATTCCAATTTAGAAAATTTACAGCATTATTTAAAATCATTGCTGAATTTCAATTTCATAACAATATTAGTTGTAAATTTTATACCTTCTTGAACAGCCTCGTACATCGAGTTACAGTTCAACAAAACGGACATTAGCTGCAGCATGGATTGTTGTAGGTATTCAATCTTTTCTGGAATTGGACTACCTAAATCAATACTGGCTGACTTTTCAGCACCAAACACGAATGGTTTGTTACTGTTTGAATTTGAAATATTACCTGTAAGGACACTGGCATATGAACAGCCTGGTGTTGCCTGAACAGGATTTTTTGTCTGAAATTTGTTATCTGAATTTAAATTATTACCTACAGACACACCTGCTAGTGAAAGTGCTGGTGATGCCTGAACAGTATTGAAAGTCTTTTGTATACCCACATTGACAACAGGTTGCTTAGAATTCCTACGTTGTCTGGAAGCAATAATTTTTGACCTTACAGGACAATTAAAGAAATTAGATTTGTGATTTCCCCCACAATTTACACATTTGAAACTATTAGTGGTCTCTTTCACGTGGCAGATATTTTTTGGTGTGACCAGTGTCACCACAAATCATACATTTTGCCGCCATATGGCAGTTTCGAGTTCCATGACCATAGGCTTGACAATTCCGACATTCAGTAAGATTATGAATTTCTCCATGTCTCTTGAAATTTTCCCACTTTATTCGCACGTTAAATAAAACACGTGCTTTTTCCAAACATTTCAAATTATTTACTTTGGTACGATCAAAATGTACTAAGTAATTTTCCTGGTGTATTCCAGTTTGATTAATTTTGGCATTTGCCTTTTGTTTCATCAAAATTACTTGGTTGGGAGCAAAACCAAGTGTTTGGTCATTTGAAAGACCTTTTAAAACAGCCTTAAACGGTCTCTCGTTTTAGGCATTAAAGGAAAAAAAAATTTATACATCTTTTCAGTCAAATACTGTGAAAGATGTTTATGGCCATCAAGAGATCCGGCCAAAATACGAATTTCGCCTTGGCGGCCAATTTGAAAATTAACTTTCACATCCGACAGAAACGATGAAAGCTCTGATCAAAATGCTTTAAAATTGGCTACAAATACCACAACAGGTATTTGGTTTAACCTTCTTCATAACGGCTTTATATTAAAAACCAGGGAAACCAGCTTCTGATCACAACTCTTATAGGCCGATTGCAATGCTATCCTGTATCCGGAAATTGATGGAAAAAATGGTACTCCGTCGTTTAGCCCATTGGGTCGAATCAAATGGCCTACTATCGGATACTCAATTTGGCTTCCGCCGTGCCAAAGGGACGAATGATTGTCTTGCGCTGCTTTCAACAGATATTCAGCTGGCGTATGCTCGCAAAGAACAAATGGCGTCTGCGTTCTTGGACATTAAGGGGGCTTTTGATTCCGTTTCAATTGACATTCTTTCGGGCAAACTTCACCGACAAGGATTTTCTCCAATTTTAAACAATTGAGTGTACCGCAACGTTTGGTGCCTGATTCATACAGCACGCAAAATGCAGCGTTGCAATTTTAATGCTCGTCTCTCCAGCTGTTTTCCAGTAGGGGCCCAAGCTGGCCACACATGTAACACATAGAATTAAATATTTTGGCAATTGCATTTGCCTATAAAAGCAAATGATTTTCAATAAAGCGATAGAATTAATCAATGAGCATTCCGCAGCGACTGGTCTACTCCAGTTCGTCTCACTGGAATAGCTTTAAGCATAAGAGGTTTTATCATTGCGAACGGTTTTGACTTTCGTCAACTCCATCACCGCTAAGAAAAGAAAACCCTCGTTCCGCCGGGTAAGTATTCGATTCAAATATTAAGAAGATTACCAAATGTTTTTCCCACGGTCAATTATATGTCGCTTGCTCGAGGGTTCACCTGAAAATTTATTTATTTTAGCTCCTGAGGGAGAAACAAAATATGTAGTATATGAACAAGTTTGTAATTAAGATAGAAATAAATATTTATATATATATATATTTTATATTTTATATATCTATAATAGTGTTGAAAAGTCACCATTTGTGGCAGAACACACAATACTAATTCTGAATAGATATTAGTACATAAATAAATCATTACAAACATTTACGATTGTGAGCCCCCCCCCCCCCAAAACAAACCCGTTTTTTATCGTACGAGCTAAAAACATTTATTTGTTATTGAAAAGTTACCAAAAATTTGCTAGAATTTTTTCTTACGAGTTTTTTTTGCAGAGAACTTATTGATTGAATAATCAACATTCAGCTCCTTCAGAATATTGTACTCTCAACTTAACAATGCTTGTGTTCGAGATCATTAGGCTCAAATTAATCCTTAAATGAAATAATTTTCGCAAGGCACTAACGAGTTTTTGGTTTTTTTCTTTATGTAATCTTCTTCTTTGAACTCCACTTTGTTATATGCGGGGTTTTGTGGTGATCGCTCATTTTGAATAAATGTAATAATAAATTCGGTTCTTGCTCACTATTTATAGCCAGATCTAACTGTCGAATGATTTGGACCAGAGTCGAATGATCGAATGATTTGGACCAGATGTTTTCGAAAGATGTCTGCAACTGCTCGAAATCCGGAAATTTTTCCTGGATATCTGAAAAAAAAACCTACCGCAATTTGAAAAAAATGCGATCCACAGGCAAAAATGTGCACACAATTTGAGACAGACTGCGCAAATATAAGGCCACGCCGGCAATAATCTACAGAAACTAGGAAAAAACTACACACATCTGCAGGTCAATAAAATCTGCACACGGACTCTGAAAATCTGCATTTTGCAACGCAAATCTGGTATCCCTGATTCGGACAAGTAAACTTATTTTCGGAATCAACAGCAATGCATTGAAAAAACTTGTGGATTATTTTCTTTCCTGCTTGATCTCCCATGCGCGCTGGTTCGATTCAAATGGTGTGTTAATGTGTGTCATTCCAAGAGAACCGAAGGTGAACTCTTATGGATGTAGTTGTGATATTGGCACTCGCGAAAAAATAACACTGAAGGAAAGTTTCAGATTGAAATGGTCTGTTCAAATTTTCTTGCTGTAAATTGAACTTTTGATTGAATCTCATTTTTGATAGAGAAAACAACTTTTTCTCGTTTTGTGGGGGCCCCTCTACTAGGCCATTTTGCTGGGGATATAGCGGGGTGGAGAATATGGTGAGAATATCGTGCTCTCGGCAGTGGTCTTTATATCCTTCGCCATTAAAGGGGGGACCTTTGTCCGATTTTATGTGTTTCGGGTAACCCTCTCTGTCGAAAACCTCTTCCAACACGGATCTCGTATTCTCGAAACTCGTAGATGGGACCGGTTTAGCAATTACATACCTGGATCGGTAGTCCACTATAACCAGGATTAAGATGCTATTGAACTTAGTGTAGGGTCCGTTAAAGTCAATGGCGACCGTCTCCCACACCGAGGCTGAGGCGAAAACTCTCTCCATGGGAGTAGGCCTTTCGGGTCTTCCGTTTGTTACGCAGATTTCGCAAGATTTTCCCCATGCTTCCGCATCCCTTGCCATACCAGGCCACCATACGCGTTGTCTTAAAATGCGTTTGAATTTTGCCGTTGACGGGTGGCCTTCATGGGCGATCTGCAGCGTTTTCTGACGTAAGGCCTCTGGAATAACTGTGGTGCCGGTTTTTACGACTATACCGTCCCGCAGAGTTAAATCGTCACGCAGTGCTTCGAATCTCTTCAGATCCTTTGGCCAAAAACTCGTCTCAAGGGCGTCAGTCACCTGTGAAACAATGCATTCAAAATTGAAAGAAAGAAAAAAAAAAGGATTCATGCCAGGCCAAGTAAATATACCTTTGTCAGCTGTGCATCCATTGCCGTAGCCTGTTTGATTTCATCCTCCGTTAACAATCCAATCTCGTTCACTTCGACAGATGCGATTTCCCACGGGCTTGATTCTTCTTCGAAGGGACCGTCCATACCTTCATATAGTCTTGATGATGGATCCGCGATGTTCTCTCTCCCTCGCACATATTCCACATCAAAGCAATAAGGGCTCAGCCTAAGAGCCCATCCGTCTGCTCGATTCAAAGCTCGCTTCGAATCTTCGCGCAATCTGTTCGTGATGAACGTGAAACCCTGGGCGTCAGTCCGGAGCGTAAAGTGTCTTCCTAGCAGGAAGTAGGCGAAGTGCTCCACGGCTCACACTGCGTCCAATGCTTCACGTTGGTTCTGCGGGTACTTCTTTCGATCGTTGTCAGGGCTTTCGATGCGAAGCTAATAACGCGGTGGGGAGTTTTGCCATCGTCTTGGATCAGGACAGCCCCAAGGGCATGTGGTGATGCGTCCGTGTATAGGATTGTCTTGTCTCTATCCGAGAAGTACCCAAGCGAAGTAGTACACTGGACGATGCAGTTTTTTAAACGCTCAAAGGCTTCCGCCTGATTCTTACCTCAGGACCAAACACTCTGGCTGGTGACTGCCCACAGCGGTTTTGTGAGATTTGCGAAACCCTGAATGTAGGGGCTTAGGAAGGAAGCCAAGCCCAGGAAGCTGCAGAGCTCGGAAATGGCGTTCGGTTGCCTAAACCTTCGAATGTCCATCACTTTCGTTTTATCGATATTAAATCCTCTTTCGTCCAACTCGTGGCCCAGAAATTTTAGTCGACTTTGATCGAATTCGCATTTACTGGTGTTCACCGTCAAATTATTCTCCTTCAAAATTCTCAAAACTTCGGCCGTGGACTTACGGAGTTCTTCTTAACTCTCTGCAAAGACAAGGATATCGCCTATATAGACGATAATGTTTTCAACGCCGCTCAGGATTCTGGACATTTCACGCTGGAAGATCTCTGGGGCACAGTACCGAACATCAAACGCGTGAATCGAAACATGCCATGCTCCGACATGAAGGTTGTGAGATCCCTTGAAGACTCATATAGCTCTAAATGGTAGAACGCGTTTTCCAAATCGAGCTTCGAAAAGAACTTTGCTCCGTGGAGCTTGACTCACATCTCATCTAGTAACGGTAGGCGGTAGTATTCGCGTTTGATCGCGCGATTCGGTGCCCGCATGTTCACGACTAAGCGGAAGTCGTTCTTTCCTTTGGGCACCGCTGACATTCCGCTTATCCAGTCCGGTGCTACCGTTACACGTTCAATGATGCCCTGCTGTTCCATTTTCGAAAGTCTGTCCTTCGCACTTTCCCTATAAGCGGCAGGCACATTGTAGAAAGCGTTCTTCGCCGGAGGGACAGACTTGTCAACACTGAACTTCACTAGGACACCTGGTACTTTAGGGAACGTAGTCGTCTTGTCCGGTCTTTCGCAGTTGTTGATGGATAAGCCAACCTTTAACAGCCTTAAGTCACCTGCCGTTGAACGACTCAGAGGAGAACGAGTGCCTTTATCGATAACTAGGAACTCTGCATTAATTAATGGTTTATCCTGTTCCATAACCTGTATTTCGGCCCTAAATGCACATGTTACTGGAAGGGGTTTGTTTGAAGCGTATGGTCGCAAGTCATTGCCCTCCGATAACTGGATTGGCTCTAATGGGGCTATGCCTGCATGAAACTCATGCTTTAGTCGTTTCCAGTCACTGCCGCCAATAGTATTGACATCCGACTCCGAGTCTATCAGAAAACGAATTGGGTTTGAAAATCCCACCCGACAGTCTACAAGGCGTCCACTAGGGAAAGTGCCAGCATTTATTGTGAGAATTTATTTGTTGAAATAAACCAATCATGAAAACTATATCAGGCATTGAGTAACAAACGATGTTTTATTTGAATCAAGAGCATTTTGATAGGATAAAATTTAAGAAAAAAAAAACCATGAACTCATTTGTTTACCTTTTTTCCTTCGTCCTCCTCTTTCGTCCATCCCGGAGAAAGGCTGCGTTCAGCCTGAACAGTGTTGGCAACCTTCTTCCAGCACACGACCTCGAAATGGCCACGCTTTCCGCAAGACCTGCAGTTGTTCTTTTCCGCTGGGCAGGTTCCATATTTGTGGAACAACATGTTACACTTAGAACACCGTGAGCGACGTGCTTGTCCACGGTTCATTGAATCGCTCGAATCCCGTTTATTCCGTTGGTTCCCACCGTCATTGATCATTTCACGCTCTCGCTTCCACTGTGACCTATTAGAAGTCTGCCGACCATTCCGTTGAACTGCAAACGTATGTGATGGTCCTGGTTGCTCCGATTCAGCTGTGTAGGCTTCTTCTCGGGTGGCACATTGTACAACGAAGGAGGTGGGATATCCGAGGGTTCTTGCTGATTTTGCCAGTTCCTTATCCCTCATTCCTTTCAAAAGCTGGGTATGAACGGCTTTGTCTTGGTCAGCTTCCGTGTATCCGATAAGACAAATTTTCTGCTTCAAGCGGGCATGGAAAAGCAGGGCCGACTCGCCCGATCGTTGCTTCATATCAGTGAACGCCGTATGCTCCACTGTTACGTCCACCAATGAACGTAAGTATTCCTGCATATCTTTCACGAAAACGGTGTAACAGCTAGGATCATTCAAGTTTGGTCGGATGCTGGCGGCGTGGATGATTGCCTGTAATCTTTCTCCGAGTGCCAAAAACAAAGTTGGTGTGCGCGGAATTGATGTTAGCGAGAGAGACTGCGATTTCGAAATGTTGAATGAATCGGTGCCATTGCTCCCACATTTTATTTGGGGCGACGTCGTTCGGAAACGCCGGAATTTTATGCCAGGCGATGCCAGCTGAGCTGGATGATGGCTCTGTAAACGCGTTGTTTAGGTTCTTGTTCCGGTTGACCTCATCACACTGGTTGGCCATCAATTCGTGAGTCTGGTTGCCTTGCATGGCCGGAAGCGTCGAACTGTAAGTTTCTGCGATAGACTTTGCAGTTTCTCCTTCGTCATCTTCGGTGTCACTGTCATTGTCCCCGCTACGAGCAGTATCGTTTTCCTTGTTCGGTAGCCTGGTTTATCCAAGGAACACACGTCGGAATTTTCCGAATCACTTTGGAACTCGGGAGCGCGAACAAATCTCTCCCCTGACGACATCTTAGACTTAAGTCTGAAACAAAATGTCAGAGAACGCAATATTATTAAGAAAACTGCTAGAATGCAAACGCAGAAAAAAAATACTAGAATTGATTGGGAACACGGAACGAATTGAAGCAAACATTATTCTCAAAATCGTCACCAGTATAATGAAACGCTCTCGTCTCGACCCACTCTCGATCTTGTGAAACGAGGTCGTCTCGATCCGCTATCGATTTTGTTAAACGCGGTCGTCTCGATCCGATATCGATTCTATCAAACGCGGTAGTCTCAATCCGCTATCGATTTTATCAAACGCGGTAGTCTCGATCCGCTATCGATTTTATCAAACGCGGTCGTCTCGATCCGCTATCGATCTTGTGAAACGCGGTCGTCTCGATCCGCTACCGATTTTGTGAAACGCGGTCGTCTCGATCCGCTATCGATTTTATCAAACGCGGTCGTCTCGATCCGCTGTCTATCAAGCAAAACCCTGTCGTTTTGGTTCACTCTCCGTAATCTAACCAAATTTATTTAGACAGTCGCGTTTTTCCTCCCAATAGGTTAAAAAAGATGATTGCCAATTTTTTGTGCAATTCAAGAATGCTGCTGAACATTTTACGATTCTGCTTTTTTTTATTAACACGCACGCAATATTTATTTTTTCAAACAGACACTGCAAAAGCGATTTTCGCTTGCACTTTTTCGGACACAAATACACAAGAAACCGATCCATATTTCAGCGTTCCCGTGTTTTTTTGGAAATGAATTATTCCTGGACAAATAACACAAAGAGATTCGCATCAAGCTGCTGGAAGATTCAGCAGCCTGGCAGGATCGCCAATGTGAAATCCGCCATGTCCAGGAGTCTGTCATTACCGTTTTCCTGCTGGAATACACGTCTTACCTTTGCTGCAGCCAAAACACGAAAGAGGACGAGAGTGGTACTCAGCGTTGCCACTAAGTTTCAAATAAAATCTGGCAAAACGAAAATAAAAAGTCTGGCAAAAATCTGGCATTCAATTTTGGATAAAATTTCTGGCAGAATTGAAAGTGATGACCTTTTTTTTTGCTCTCGCCGGGTGTAGGTAGGTAAAGACCTGCCACGGCCCATCTCGCAGTGAAGACCTTTTTGCGAGACGACACGGGTGAAATCTGGCAAATATCTGGCTAATTTATGAATATCTGGCGGATTCTGAGGTTTATCGGTTTGTCTGGCGCGCAAACAGAAATCTGGCAAAATCTAGATTTATCTGGCATACTGGCAACGTTGATCCTCATCCACACCACACACCCAATGATTACGAAATCTACCACGGAGTCGCCGATCGCGGAGTGGCTGTCTGGCTTACTGCTAAATAGTATCTTCTTTAGTCACATCTTCGACATTTGTACCACGTAGCCAACGTTATTATAACCGCGTTAGCCCCTCCCAGCTGGTCTCAAGGTAAGATGCTGTCCTGGTCGTCATAAGTTCGAGGCTCACGTTTTTTGCTTTGGTGGAGTCTCTCTTCGGCCGCTCTAGCCTATCGATAACACTTGCTCATGTGGAATGTCATATAATCGTGTGAGCGCGGACCCAACACCTCTTACACTGTAGTGCTGACCATATCACGGATGTACCTCGATTGTTCGTTCAGGTCTCATACCGGTTCGCCAATCCGCTCATCAACTTTCCGAATATGAACTACAAAGTATAGGCTACAGATTACCATACCTATGTCTGCACCGAAGTTCACCAACCTCAGGCTATTTCATCACTGGCAGCATGGAAGCTGTGTCTACCAAAAATGGAACAGAAGAACTGCTCCCGTCCAACCTGTGCATTTGCGTTCTCTTTGATGATCTTCGTTTTATGCTTCGGACACTCTTCGTGTGGAGCTCATAAAACTCACGTCATTGGGTTTGTCGTTTGTCAGTGCGTATACATTATTCAGACTATGCCCTTGATTCTCAACAAGCATGGGTGGTCACTGATGGACCACTACCTAATGACACGCTTGATTTGCTTCCTTTGTGTGACGAAACCGACATCTCATTCACCCATGTTTGACCATCGCACTTTCCGGATGGCTGTGAATTGAAAGCATACGAGCCAAGTCGAGTAAAGTTTTGACGTTCCGAATTTCGCCTGAACTGATACCGATTGTTTTAATTCGTATAAGGTTTGTTTTACTTAGTATTTGGCCGTTTTATTTTGTTTACTGCGGAACCTCTAGTTGTCGTACCGAGAAACTAATGACAGCGTGTTGATCTGGAAGGATTGTTTACTCAGTGGTGAAAATTTCGTCAGCATACGCGCACGCGTTGAAAAGTTATCTAAGATGGAACGCGAGAGACGATAAAAAATTGTGAACACCTACGCGTAGCTACGTTGAAAACCCAACATGGTCAGAAGGAATGATCGCCAAGACTCTCAATTTACCGAAATCGACTGTGAATATTGTGCTCAAACATTACCGGGACACTTTGACGGTGGATCGTGCTGAACAAACCAAACGTAGAAGTGGAACATTGGAGCGGAAACTACGAGCGAAGGTCTCCCTGATATGGCGAAGAGGTTCAATGCAGCACATAGTACAGTTCGCCGAATCTGTACTCGTGAAGGTCGTATTATACCAGCAAACAACCCAACAGAACGCTGGAACAGGACCTGGGTGCCAGAATCCGAGCAGGAAAGCAAGTCCTGACAGAGTACAACGATTGTATTTTGATGGACGATGGAACATACGTCAAATGGACTTTGGACAAATCCCGGGTGGGAAATTTTACCTTGCTTACAATAAGGGGAATGCTCCAGGATGGTTCAAATTTGTTCTCGTGGATAAATTCGCCCGCGAGTTGATGATTTGGCAAGCCATCTGTAGCTGTGGAAAGCAGACGAAAGTTTTCATCACTGGAGCAATAAGTTTACAAGAAGAAGTGTATTCAGGAGATAGTTTTGTTATTCATCCAGTCACACGAAGGCCCCGTCAAGTTCTGTCCCGATCTAGTTAGCTGCCACTACACCCGGGGGGATATTGGAATTGCACAAGCAAAATAATAATGATGTAATCGAAAAAAGATATTGGGCAATAGTCCAGCGTAAATTGAAGAAGTAGCAAATCAAACAAAACATCATCTGATATGGCGAAGTGGTGAAAAAAATGGCCGATACGGTTGATGTTGCCACTGTGCAAAAATTGATGCGAGGTATTTAAACCGACAAATAATTTTTCTTGTACTTCATCCTGGAAGTTTAATAAAAACCCTTCAAAGCCATATTTTTACCAATTTTGTTCGTTATTTCCTAATGGAGAAATCGGAAAGAAGAAGATGTGAGTGTCAAAGCAGTTCAAACTACATTACGAAAGTATGGTGAAGAGTATACATTTGCAGATGCCCCGAGACGTGATAGAAAACCCGAGCCTGATGAATTCACAATGGACAGTAAGATAAGAGATTACTACAAGCGGTATTCTTCAGCATCAATACGAGATGAGGCGAAAAAATTAATAACGCCGTATAAGGCATCGTACCCCCTCCCCCCTACGTAACAATAAGTAACGCAGACTCAACCCCCCCCCCCCCTTTATGCGTTACGTAATTTGCGTACGATGCCTAACTAGATTTATTTATTTTATTTATTTGTAATTGTACAAATTTTTCACATTCATCTGACAAAGATAAATCAAATGAAAAACCGCAAAATCTTCTATGAGCATCAAGGAGCCGTTGACGAAACGTATTCATTGATAAGTCGAAGTCAAAAAACTCGGAAACATCATTAAAACGGTGGCAAATAAAACGAATTGGATCATGGCAACCATATAGTCGATTCCGCGATTCAAGGTATAAGAAACTTCTTTGGCGCAGCGGTCTCTCAAGGGTGTTTATGTTTAGTTGAGCCAATATAGCTGAACAGTCGATGTAGCCAGTCAGTAGTTTATCAGCCGACACAGCTTGGGCAATTTGACGGCGAACCTCAAGTAGTTGAATGCCAAGAAGTTGAAACGATCCTCGTAAGATGGCAGGGTCAGTGGATTTTGCCATGGGAGATAACGAAGAGCATAGCGTACGATTTTTTTCTGAACCATTTCCATTCTGTAGGACAAGTTTGCATGGTATGGGCTCCATATTGCAGAATTAGACTCGAGGATCGATCGCACTAGGGCATAGTAAAGTGCATTAGAAAATAACGGGTTGCGGAATTCATCAGCAGTCTTGAAAATGAACCCCACTCGACGGTTTGCTTTGGCGATAATGTTATTATAATGGTTCTTGAATGTCAACTCGCTATCTAAGAACACTGAAAGATCTTTCACGCACTGTACACGGAGAAAATGCTGTGACGATATGGTATAAGCGTATTCGATAGGGACACGCTTTCTATTGAATGAAATTATGTTGCATTTTACAACACTCAATGTTAAGCAGTTTGTTGCACACCAGTTCACGAACGTATTTAGATGCTCCTGTAGCTCAACACAATCTCGTAGGTTATGTATAATTTTGAATATTTGTTTATCATCCGCATAAAACAGTCGACATCCGGGTGGCAACAAAAGAGAAGCGTCGTTTATAAAGATAGCGAAGAGTAGCGGGCCCAAGTAACTATCTTGAGGAACTCCTGAAACGTTTGAAAAACGCCTCGACACAGCTGAACTTTTTTTCACGCACACACTTCGAGTAGTCAATTAAGATTTAAACGAATATTTTAATAAAAGATATGCGTGCCATGGAAAGGATGGCCCTAAAGACTCGTCGGAAGCAGAAGCAGCAAAAATAAAGCACCATAAAGGCTGAATCTGTAAAACCGAGAGCCAGAAAGCTTTATGGCAAACCTCTGACCACGAATTTTCGGAGTATGTTATTATAAATGGTGATTTTTTAAAAATTTGGTTTTTCTTTAAAAAAACGCATAAAAATAACAAAACTGTATGAAATCTTTATTTGAGCCGATTGGTTTATGCCATTTACTTTTTAAAGATAATTTCATTCAAATGTTGGCCACGGCTACGTTTTAAATGGTCCATACAAAAAATCCAATTTTGGGTCAGTTTTTCGAGCATTTCGGCTGGTATCTCGCGAATAACGCGTGTAATGTTGTCTTCCACGGCTGGAATTGTTGTTGGCTTATCCGCATAGACGAGATACTTAACGTAGCCCCACAAAAAATATTCTAGCGGTGTTAAATCGCATGATCTAGGCGGCCAATTCACCATGTCCATTGATTCGCGCGATGTGTGGCACGTTGCTCCGTCTTGCTGAAACCACATGTCAACAAGACCCAGCCTTCATTTCCGGCAAAAAAAAATCAGAAATCATCGCGCGATAGCGAGCGACATTGACCGTAACGTTGCGATTTTGATCATCTTTGAAGAAGTACGGACCAAAGATGCCTCCAGCGTGTGAACCGCACCAAACCGTGCATTTTCCTGGGTTCATTGGCGATTCTTGTATTGCCTCTGGTTGCTTTTCGATTAACAACAATTTTGCAAATTTTGCTTATTAACATACCCATTAAACCCGAAATGAGCTTCGTCACTGAACACAATTTTTCGGTATGGATGGATTTTCGGCAAGTTGTTCTAAGGCCCATTCAACAAAAATTCGACGTTGCGGCAAGTCGTTCGGCTTCAATTCTTGTACGAGCTGTATTTTGTAAGGCTTTACACCAAGATCCTTTCGTAAAATCTTCCATGTAGTCGAATAACACAAGCCCAATTGCTGCGAACGGCGTCGAATTGACATTTCACGGTCTTCCACTACACTGGCTGATACGGCAGTTCGTGTTGGTGGGTTTATGTCCAACAGAGTACAACTGGTTTGAAATTTCGTCACAACAGCTTGAACAGCTTGCTCAGTAGGTCGATTATGACGACCATAAAATGGTCGTAATGCGCGAAAAACATTTTTCACAGAGGACGAATTTTGGTAATAAAATTCGATTATTTGTAAGCGTTGTTCAGGCGTAAGTCTGTTCATGGTGGAATGGCAAACCAAACTGAGTACATTAGACTTTGACAGCTGTCAGAATTCCCGCGTGAACTGCCAAATCTGAATACACAAAAAACCAAATAGCAAAAAAATCACCCTTTAGATGACGAAACCTACACAAAATTAGACTATAAGACAGGGAATGGTTGTCCCCAATCCAGTGAAAGCCGCCATTTACACTGAAAAATTCGGCATGGAGATTATCATATGAAAAATGTCGCGTGCATTCTTTACGACTAACACAATAATGGAAGAATCTACTTGAATGAATGTTTGCAAAAAAAATTTACCCTTGCCCAGAAGGCATAACAATCGTACAATCTTTTAGCCTGATCTTGCTTCCTGTTAATACTCTAAAGATGCGCTAAAGTGCCCTGAAACTGCCCTGAGGCTCACCCAATCGAAACTTTCTGAGCTTTGAGGAAGTCGAAGCTAAGGAAGCATATTTATAACTTTCGTAAAGAGTCTATGTTTTCGGACTGTTCGTAGTAGGGTACTTTCGCCATACTGCTTTAGAAGGACCGCGATGCCTAATTTCGTAACGAGGTCGCCGGTTTGGATATAGCTGGCGTGACATCGCATTTCATGGGTTAGCTGTTCGCTGCGGAACAGCCGCTGTTATACGCCGCCTAAGATGGGAAAACAGACAAGTACGGGAACGGTAGCAAACAAACAAAAGCTTTCACCGGAGTTGGAACCCGATTCTCAGTAAGACTACTCAAACCCAGTTAAGGCCACAAGGAGGCTGAGATAGAAATTATTTAATTAGGGTAAAATTCAACAATTCTTTTTGTAAGTCAGAAAATAAATGTCCAGGTTTATTGTAAAAAGGACTTCTTTTGCCCAGAGGAAGGAGTCTTATCGAAAACTCGTTTCTCTTGCCAATATTGTGCTTCAATTATAATTCCCTGGAGAGATCTATTATACGTTTTCTCTCACCAGTTTTATTATAAGAGGGACTTATTTAGTCCATCTTTTAGTTTTGTAGACCTCTCAGATGGTCTTGAGGTACAATGCTGATCTAGCAAGCCAGTCGTCGTAGGTTCGAGTCTCGGCTCGGGAGAAACAGTAGGATCGTAGCGCTTGCTCCGCAATTGTCCTGTACACTAAACAGTTGGCTGCGAAGTCTGTATATATCAAACAGAAGGTCAAGTTCCGAATCGGAATGTAACACCAAGGCTTTGCTTATTGAGTCAAGAGGGAAGTCATTAGGGGGACTGTAGATTTTAGCGTGAAGGAACAGGTTATGTGGTGGCTTGTCGAAGCGGACTCTGTAACCTCGCGTCTACGAAGCTCCCTCCGGCGCAGATGCCAGATGTTTTTGAAAAATGTCTGCAACTGCTCGAAAAACCGAAAAAATGTGCTCGAAATCTGAAAAAAATTTATCCGTAATCCGAAAAAATTTCGCTCGCGCAGGCAAAAGTCTGTAAAAATCTGCACACATTTTAAGAAAATCTGCGCAAATATAAGGAGACTTTGACAAAAATCTGCAGAAACCGTGGAAAAACTGCAAATCAATAAATATCTGCACACGGACTTCAAAAATCTGCGTTTTGCAGACAAATCTGCACATTTGGTATCACTGGTGGTACTTGGCGTCGCACGCGCACGATGGTGAGCCAGTGATGCCACATTTTCATCTGTATTTTGGAGCTCAAAAAATCTTATCACCTTGATAAAATTTGAAAAAATATGTAAAATAAAATCTGCATATGTACTGGACATATCCTTCTCGAAAAAAATGCAATATAGCTTGTTTAACATTTTTTCCGCGAATTCATTCATGCACACGTTTATGCGTAGCATATGAATATAATAAAACCTCCGACACGCTCCATCGCATTGAAGTTAATTGATATTTTTCAACTATATAAAGAAGTTTAATTTACGACCCCATGAAAACCAAAAAAATCCGTATAAATCTGTATTATTTCCAGATAATCTGTAATCTGTATATGCAGATATCCTAGGGGTAAGACACTATTCATATATTGCGAAATATTTCCAATATTCAATAATAAAAAGTATTTACCGTTTCATTTTCGAGCGCCCCTCTATCTATATCATAGCTGATTGCCGTTACATTATCGTTGGAGGATGTCAATTGACAGATAAACGATAAACATCAAAATATATCAACCAATATCGTGTAATATTATCGAAATATTTTTCATGAAAATAAAGGTGTCTAGCCCCTAGCAGATATCTGTATAAAAAATACGCAAAAAATCTGTATAAATGCAGATAAATCTGTATATGTGGCATCACTGTGGTGAGCCGAGATGCCGCCTGGTGGATGCCATAACCAAGATGTGTATATTCGGGTGGGTGCTATAATCAGGGTGTATACCTATGGAGGGAACGATAAGCCACCGGTAATCTGCAGTGCTGCCAATATCTATTGAAGCACCCACACAACCTCGTTTGATATTTTGAACGAGAAATTCAGAAAAGAGACTTTAAGGTAAAAAAGAGACCATTTTAGAAGAAAAAAGAGACTTTAGAGACCTTTCGTTGAAAAAAGTTACTTTTTAGAGACTACCTTTAAAATAGAGACCAAGTCTCTTAAAAGAGACCTGCTACCAGCCCTGTGAACAAAATGAATTTTCTTTTTCTCGGCTTTATCGAGCCCCAAAGAAAATCCCATAAGGAACTGTCAAAAAGTTATTTACAAAATTAATGCAGCGTTTTTCGAGTAGGAACGAGACACTGCCTTAAAAAACAACTCGAAAAATAATAATAAAATCACTGTATTCAGAGCGTGGTACCATTCGAGTAATTCATTTTGTACCAATTTTTTTGGAAGATTTTTTCCTGAGTATGTCTTATGTTTGTGGTCGAACCACTTTTTCCGGATGATTATTCGAGCTTCCGGAAAATCGTACCTTCGGATAAATGAGTTCGACCTGTATAAAAATTGCGCTTTATTTATTCCGGCATTTATTGGAAAAATCTGTGAAAATCTGTGATTTTCAAAAATATCTGTCATCTGTGGTCACAGATTCTGTGATTTCAATAGCAGTTTATCCAGTCATTTAGCAAAATGCTCGTAGAAATTTCAATTTTACTACCACTGTCACTACAGCGCCATCTCTTAGAATTGAACATTGTTTCGGGTGTCCCATTAACGTCGACGTAACGCAAACGTATTCATTTTGTTTGACCCTTTAGCTTTAATGGAATGCGGCAAATGCATAGCATTTCATAACGAAAGTATTTTTTTGCTGCAAATATTACTCGCTTTACTACTTTTTCCTCGATAGTACTGCAGTAAAACGTAGTATATTGCGTCTAGTCTACCTTTAAAGCTGAAACAAACAGCGTGTTTGAACTGATCCTGCGATGGACTATCCATAGGCTAAAATATGATACTAACATTTCAGATGAAAAGAAACGACATAGATTTTTGTTATTGTCCAGAAGGTAAATTTAGGGGATGATGATTCCTTGAACGTTGACATATAGGAAGTTAAACATGCTTTTAGATCAGAGTCTACGCTCTAATTAAATTTTCAAAAAAGTGTATGGGCGAAAGTCCATGAAAATAGGGCAGGTCAAGTATGTGTGGTTTATGTACACATACATCCCAACACTGCTTAAAACTAAACTAAAATTCATCGAATTCTTTAAATAAATAGTGTACACGAGTCTCAAGTATAATTAACCAGAATTAGTGACAGTGTCTGGGAGACTTTGGTTTAGTCTGCTTATACAGGCACTCTAAATAACCCAATGTTTAGATGAAAAAGAAGCCCAAGATAGAATTCCTTTACGCTGCAATAAACAAATCTGTACATTTAACCACAGATAACAGATATCCAAGCTAGAACAAAAAACTCCAGAAATCGTGTGTAAGATTTCAAATTCTTACTCGTTTGGAATGCTAACGACATCTTTCTGCAACTTGCGATTTGATCCACTTTAGTGATGGCAGGGCTGGATTATAGTCAAAGCTGCAAGACGCATGAAAGTTCTCACAAATAGTAGAGTAGCTGTTTATGCAACGATATAACACTGTTTTTGTGAGGTTTGCGTATTTTCTTCCATATCAACACTAAAACAAACAAATTTATCGCAAATATAAGCTGGGATTGAATAAAATGTTCGATTATGTACAAATTACGACTGCTCAAAATTGCTACATTGAAAAACGGCAACGCTTCTTATTGCAATAATATCGATAAGAGCTGGAAAACTATCGATTTCATCGAATCATTGATCACTAAGTGCTCTTAGCGCCACCATACTGCGTATTGCGACATGCTAAAAAACCGTTGCGTCTTTTTACACATGAAGCAAAATTAGCTTGGATGTCTGTTATCTGTGATTAAACTAAAATAGAACAAAAATAAACCAATTTAGTCAAATCGTCTATACAACTCCATGCAACTTGAAAAGCTAACACGTAACAGCCTCTACTACCACAGATAACCCAAGCTAGAACAAAAAACTCCAGAAATCGCGTGTAAGATTCCAAAATCTCACTCGTTTGGAATGCTAACGACATCTTTCTGCAACTTGCGACTTAAACTACTTTAGTGATGGCAGCGCTGGATTATAGTCAAGGCTGCCAGACGCATGAAAAATCTCACAGATTATAGAGTTGCTGTTTTTGAAACGATGTAACACTGTTTTTGTGAGGTTTGTGTATTTTTTTTTTTTACATATCAACACTAAAACAAACAAACTTATCGCAAATATTGTATGTTTTCCACCTTATCGTACGCGATGAATCGAAATCGTCGCAGACAAAATCGTCGCCAGAACCGTCGCGAGCGAGTAAGTCTCATTTGTGTTGTCAACAAACATTTAATATATATGTAGATTCGCCCATCAATTAAAATCTTGTCAAATCTGATTCGAATTCTGAAAATCTGTAACGAATTTCATACAAATACCGAAAAGATTACTGTATTCAGAACTCTCGTGTTTTGTAATTTATGAGTAAGTTAATAAACTATATGAATATTTCGATGAAATCATCTGAGATTCAATGTTTTCAGAAAATGTCCAACATTATCTGGCACAATGTACGAACCAAACGAGCCAGCCGAAACACAGAATATCATTGCATTTATGGTTTCTATTTCCTTGGGTTATCGAGACAGCAACTCTGTGAAATTTACGGTAAAAGTAAATCTACAATATGCACCTGGATTACGTCCTACAAGCAAAATGGTATCCTCTCGGAAAAGGAACGAAAAATGGTGTACAGGAAGTTTGGGAAGCCAAAACGGCAGTGGCTTGTAAAGTTATACATGAGGGAACCAACTTTGTTTCTCGATGAAGCACAGAAACTTTTTTTTAATAGATTCGCGGCATCAATAAGTCGATCTTCGGTAGTAAGAATACTCCATGCAGAGGGTATGAGTTGGAAGAAACTTGAACGTCATGCGATGCAAATCCGTAGTGCTGATATTGTCAAATATTGCGAGGAGCTATCGTTTCAATGGGATCTGCCCAATTTAGTTTTTTTAGATGAGGTTGCCTTCGATAGCAGAGATATGCTACGCAATAGAGGATACGGTTTTGTAGGAAAAAAATTGATTTTCCGTGGTGAATTTCGTCGCCGCCTGAGAGTGTCAACTCTTTGTTTTCTA
This sequence comes from Wyeomyia smithii, assembly GCF_029784165.1. Lineage (NCBI taxonomy): Eukaryota > Metazoa > Arthropoda > Insecta > Diptera > Culicidae > Wyeomyia > Wyeomyia smithii. The sequence goes on from NC_073695.1 coordinate 126,666,831, forward strand.
GGTCAAGGTGGTCTTCTTGATTCATTTATGACGAAAGCGACTTTTACACGGAAGAAATTTTTTGAATGCTGTCGTTCGTTTGCGCTCCTATCTAGGAACGTAGAAACATATCCTGGCTTCTATTCAGTTTGGGTGATGGACGGTGCTTGAATCCATTGCGATAAACACATTATCATGTATCTAAGATCTCTAGGCATAGTTCCAATATATCTTCCTCCATATTGTCCCTTTTACAATCCCATAGAAATAGTCTTTGGAATTATCAAGCGATATTTGAGACGGTATTATGAAGAAAATGGTTTAAAAAACCTCAGAACAGTTGTGGGCGATGCTTTACTCAGCTTCGAAAATTACGACTGTTCGAACATTATTAGAAGTTGTGACTATACCGAAGGAGGAAAGTTTAATCCCCGAATTGGGCTGAAGCAACCTATCGAAAATTTTGATTTTTGTTCAGAGTTAGAATCAGAATAAGTCGGTTGAATAGGGAGTTATTTTAGAACGTAAAGCAATAATATTGTTGATGCAAGTACATACATCAATTTATTTAGGTAAATAAAATGAATGAATAAAAACCTGTTTCTTCTTTTCATACTTTTTTTCATACTACTCTTCTTATCATATCTTAAAAGAAATTATGTTATCGAATTTGCTGAGCTTCAGTTCAATGACGATTGTTGCAAAAGTGGGTTCATTTATTCACATATGATCAACATCCTCCGCATCTGTCACAAATTTCGCCAGTGATCGGCTAAGCTCATTTTCCACAGGTGCAAGTGACCGTTGCATTGATGTCAACATTTCGTTGTGGCTTTTCAGTTGTATTTCCATTTCCAATACCCGTGCATCAATCATACTTGCAGCGGCTGATAGCTGCGCGGAGTGTTACTTTAGGCCTTTGATATGGCCTTCCATGGCACGAGTTATAGTTTTCGCGAAAAAAAGCCCTCGGCGGTTTTCTTCTAGTAGCACTGAATCACCACTTGATGCAGGTCTAAGAAGCAATCGAATTTTATCTGGTGGATTCTGCTTCACATAGTCACGTTTGTAACCTGGTGATGCTTCTACATGCTCCGCCCAGTTGTTCCACACGAATGAATCTGCCGATACTTCTGGATGCATAGTCTTTAGTTCAATTATTATTTTTTGATAAGACTTATTGCTGCAAGCTCCTGATCTATCTGGATCATCCGGTGCTCCCAATTTCATCACTAGATCATACAACTTTTGATTTGCTATCGCTAACGAATAAACATGCAGGTACACGTCGATAACCTTTTTTCTCCATTTAACCATAATATCCGAATTCTGCTGTAGTTCAGACACTCGATATGTACGCTTGCGATGAAGGTCCTTGAACAGTATACATTTATCCATATCTGAAAATTCAGTATCTGCGTCGTCAGCCCACCAGCGGATCCAGGGTAATGTATTCAGTAGAATCCTCATAGTCTTTAAACTCAGCAGAATTGTTAAAATCCTGATCACTATTCAGGTCGGATACATTTAGTACCGGATTTAGGCTACAAGTCGAAGACTAGAAAGAGAAAGTTTAGTATTCCAATATTTATAACTGGATTTCGTATACCTACCTCTGTCATCGCCACTAACCTCACTGTATTCACTTTTGAATCGCTATTTAATTCCGTGTAATGATTTTTGTTCAAAATTTAGCATTTGCAGACGAATAGATAGTTCTACCGATGAACGCGGAACAGGAAAGAAAATGCAAATCTGTTTGTTTATCAAACGGAAAAAAAATCTTGTAGTACAGTGTTACAGGTTCTGCTTAGAATCAATGAGTGGAAAAATCATTCTCTTGTGTATTTCTCTTATTGAAACACATTTATTCATTTATCTAAATAAAGAAAAACATGTAAATGTGAAATTGATCAAATCAAAAGGCCTCGGTTAGCCTCGAAGTAAGATGTTAATTTCACACTAGGTTTATTATGTCAGGTAAAGCATTCTGGGAAGCAGTCTAGGAAGGAATTTTTGTGTCAGAGGGATCGTCGCATTAGCCCTGCAACTTCTGTACAGATTCAACTGCTAAATGAGTCTATGCGTAAGATGGGAGGTCAAGCTTGGAACTCGGAATATTGAATTTACCAACAATTTTTCTTTGCTGTGCATAATTCAATTCTATACTTTAACGGTAAAATTTACACACATGGGAACACTTTCCGATTTTTTTGTTGCGACGATTTCAAGCGGTTAGAAAGTGAACGGCGCATTTGATTATGAACGAAACAGATAATATGAACTGGGATTGAATAAAACTGACGATTGTGTACAAATTATGGTTGCTCGAAATTTCTACATTAAAAAACGGCAACCCTTTTTATTGCAATAATATCGATTAGAGCTGAAAAACTATCGATTTTATCGAATCATTGACATAAGAGTTCTTAGCGCCACCATACTGCGTATGCGACATGCTAAAAAACCGTTGCGTCTTTTTACACATGAAGCAAAATTAGCTTGGATGTCTGTTATCTGTGCTACTACTAATGCACTGGTTGTTGGGAATGGATGAGTACTTTGTTGCATATAGTCACCTAGACTAAAGAGAGAGAAATAAACAAAACTAGCTACACTGTTTTATCCTTTGATCAGTTACACAATAAATCGGTTTCACATGAAACGTGTTTTACATTTTGTTCCCGAACACACGCTTTTCTTTTGTCTGCTCTCTGGTGTTTCCCTTTTTCGTTTCCCGGTGATTCCATGCGTCTCTGCTGGTACGTTGTCAACAGGTTAATGGACCCAGGTGCCGGAAGTGAAAAAGAAGTGCTTGAGCGGTTTTTTGCCGAGAGCTGGTTTACTGGATAGGTCAGTGTTCGGCCTACCGAGATAATAATTAGTGCGAATTCAAAATGGCGGAAAGCACGCGGGTTTCTTTTACGAAACTAATTAGTAGAAATTACGTTGCCTGGAAGTTCCGGATGAAAGCGCTACTTAGCGTGAGGAACTGTGGGACGTGATTATCGACGTGAAACCGGAGGAAGTAGATGAACAGTATGCTCAGTGGAAGAAGGCTGACGCTAAGGCTCGTGCGACAATTTCATTGTTTATTGATGATAGCCAACTGCGGTTTGTTAACCCTCTCCCGCTCACAAGGTTTATTATTAAAATTTATAACTTCACGAGAAACTTCAAGCTGAAAACTTTATAGACTAACTAAAATTACTGTTAACTGTAGTATTTTGAAGAAAACGCCCAATGATGCTCTGAGACAGCATATAAAAGCTTATGGTACAATCGTAAGCACAACAAACTATTTTATGTCAAGGTATGATGATTATAGTTCTTGGTGCTCTAGAGTCACCATGAGCGGGAAAGGGTTTAGAAAGCAGAAACTGCGCGTGATATGTGGAATAACTTAAAAGTTTATCACGAAAAATCAACCATTAGCACTCAGGCAATGCTCCTGCAGCAGTTTTGTGCGATAATTCTCGCAGAGGGTATCGATGTTGAAAAGCATCTGGAAGAAATCGAAAATTTGTACGATCGGTTGGACAATAGCGGTGTTGAGCTCAGTGAGCAGTTGCGAGTGATAATGATGCTGCGCAGTTTGCCTCCGTCTTTCGCGAATTTTGTTACTTCGTTGGAAAATCGGTCTGAGGGCGATTTAACGATGGACTTAGTGGTAACTCGATTGCGTGATGAATGTAACAAGCGAGCGGGTTTGAGAGCGGGTTCCTCTAGAACCAGTGTTAAAGGAGAAAAAGTTTATAAAGCCGATGTCAACACAACTGATAAAGGAAAATGTTTTTTTTTGTAAACAACCTGGCCATTATAAGCGAAATTGCCGTAAGTTACTAAAGAGATTGATGAAGTGTTCAAGGCCAACTTCGCCATTTTTTAGGCTATGAGATAGAAAGAGAAGATGGCTGTTACTCTTTGCGATTGACACCATACATAGAGTGCGTACTTCGGAAATTCCGAATGGAGAAGTCTCACGCAGTGAAGACACCGATGGATTTAGGTTACACCGCTGAAAATGTAGGAAGCAAACCGTTCGAAGACACTACGTTGTATAGGAGCTTGATTGGGGCGCTACTTTACCTAGCCGTTAATGCAAGACCGGATTTGTCAGTCATCCGAACAACAGTGATTGGAACGCGGCAAAATGTGTGTTACAGCACTTGAGCGGAACTAAGCACGTTAGGCTGAGTTACGGATCGCAGGACGGGTGGAATCTGATCGGATTTTCAGATTCGGATTGGGCCGGCGACAGACGTACTCGTCGTTCGACCACCGGTTTCATATTCTTTTATGGCGATGGTTCTGTAAGTTGGACGAGTAAGGGCTAGGATTCGGTAGCTTTATCGTCATTGGAGGCCGAATATAACGCTTTATCTTTGGCTTGCCAAGAAGTGATGTGGTTGCGACGGCTGTTAGAGGAGCTAGGCGAACCGGAGAGTGTTCCGACAGTTCTGCACGAGGATAACATGGGGTGTTTTAGTTTTGCCAAAACGGAGAGATGCAGTGGTAGGGTAAAACATATAGATACCAAGCGACATTTTATCCGTGAGTTGTGCGACCGGAAGATTATACATCTTGTGTATTGTCCTAGTGTATAGTCCTAGGATATGAAAAAAGGAGATCTCGTTCGATCTTAACTTTCCGCGCTCCTTTTAGGTTTAAATAAACAGTGCAGGTTTGATATACGCATGCGTGTGTCGTAGTAGAGAAAGAGAGATTGCGATGCAACTGCTTATCTATGCGTGGTGCATGGATCATCTATGCGTGAGGTAGATGTTTGAATTTTGGTGTTGTATGGAAATTCGGATTTCTCTGTGTTTAAGAAGTTTGTCATGTATGTTAACTCTAATTAGTACGTTTAAGATAAAAAGAGAAACAGAACTATATCACTATCTTTGTTCAGTAAATCAAGCTAGGGCTAAGAAGATATACAAGTATAGAAATTCCCTAGCTAGCTTTTATTATGGTATTAGTTACTTTACCCCCTACAGAACATAATTTTAACCAAAGTTTACTATATAAGGTTTGAAATTGTTGAATAAAAATCAAGTCATATCTCAGTCTGAACTTTAATCTTGAACATTGAGGTTTACTTCACTGCCAGCTCGAGAGCGACCAGCAGATTGTTTGTACGATTCCACTTATTCAGCCAAGAATTATTCTAGCGGTGAGTTTTGAGCTGTGCAATATACTCGTTGGTTAGCCCAAAGGCCGGAACTTGTAATATTTTTCTAGCTTGAATATTTCTCTCTTCATAAGGCAAACCTCCAAAGGAGAAAAAAGCTCGAAGACTTGAAAGTTCTTGTTTGTAAAATTTACAAGCTGAAGAAACGATTCGCACAAGTCCGCGGAAAGAAAGACCCCGTCTTAGCGTTGGAAGCTCTACGAAAGAGAGCTAGTGAACCGCGAGTAACAGGAGGAGTGTTGGGAATGGATGAGTACCTTGTTGCATATAGTCACCTTGACTAAAGAGAGAGAAATAAACAAAACTAGCTACACTGTTTTATCCTTTGATCAGTTACACAATAAATCGGTTTCACATAAAACGTGTTTTACATTTTGTTCCCGAACACACGCTTTTCTTTTGTCTGCTCTCTGGTGTTTCCCTTTTTCGTTTCCCGTTGATTCTGTGCGTCTCTGCTGGTACGTTGTCAACACTGGTCAGTCCAAAATACCTTCTTCTTCTTCTTTCTACAATCTCCACTATAGTTGATTGTTCTGAATGGCACAGCAGTGTTGCTATATTGCCAGCGGTGTTTGTTCATAGTCACATCGACTTTACATTACATTGTTCAAAAGCCAGAATACCTTGTCATTAACGAACCCTGCACCCAAGTGTAAATGACAGTTCTAAAAGGTATGCTATTCACGTCGATGCATTAGTATTAGTGAGCGTTATGAACTTTTTCAGATTTTGTATGAAATTTGAAATGACTATGCATTTTAAACAAAACTTATAAAATATACTTTCCTGAAAAGTTATAGAAATGATGTAGAAACATGTTTCATTTGTGAGAAATACATAAACACGGGTTTAGGTAAAATATGCTGTTTTTCATCATTTTGCCGGTAACCTTTTTGCACTTTTCGTTTTTTTCTTGTACTCTTATAGCGCTTCTAAACAGAGTCGCTTATGTTTCATACAGTAACAAAAGTCATGAGCTATGACAATGACTAAGATTATGCTCCAACTATTAGAAATATAGCATTTTTATATATTTTATTTCGACATATTGTCGCAATTTTTCACACTAAATCTGAATTACTATCAATTTCTAGTGTGTTTCAACTGAAGATTCACTCTCCGACCAAAAAAATCAAATATAAAACAACATAAAACGAGAATTTTCCAAAAATGTTCCGAATTCCATACAAAACGCGAAATTTTTCATAACGAGATTTGTTTGTGTGCGTGGATGGACAATACTGTAGCATACCTTGTAGAACTGTCATCATACTTGGGTCCTAGAGTACAATAGACTATCTCACCGATTCTCATTAACCTCACTTTTCTGACAGTTAGTGGTAACTTTGTTTACGTTTTTGAATTTTTGCTTTTTTCCAATGGATCAATCGCGCGCGTAGTTGAAATGCTGCTCAATTTTTAATTGTTCTTAGTAAACTGGCACCACAGAGAACAGACGTTCATTTTATTTTCAAAAGATGTGTAAAAGCTTGCAACCGTCATTTAACAGTTAGTGGTAATGCTCCCGCTATGTGGCGCTCGTGTCACTTAAAACCAAGCACAGATATCGATAAAATATCGATACAGCGATATTTATGCAGTGCTACTGGGGCACCCAGGCCTATGAAAAGACGCCATCTTTCTATGACCGAAAAATAACAAGCAAAATATTGGAACCACAGTGGGTTCGAAATGGAAATGGAGCCACAAAAAAAATCACATACAACCCAGTGCAAAAGCATAGGCGCGTCTAAGGCCTGGGGGCACCACAAGACAGATGTCGTTAGCAGGGATACCAAATGTGCAGATTAGTCTGCAAAACGCAGATTTTTGGAGTCCGTGTGCAGATATTTATTGATTTGCAGATATTTGCAGTTTTTCCACGGTTTCTGCAGATTTTTGCCAGTCTCCTTATATTTGCGCAGATTTTCTTAAAATGTTTGCAGATTTTCACAGACTGAGTGAAACTTTTTCGGGTCACGGATAGATTTTTTTTCAGATTTCGAGCACATTTTCCGGTTTTTCGAGCAGTTCCAGACATTTTTCAAAAACATCTGGCATCTCTGGTCGTTAGTGTGTTAATGTATTTGGATTAGAATCTTTACACATGATTTTCAAATTTCTTTATATGAACATGAATGTCTGTTCTCTGTGCTGGCACCTCAAGCACAACATTTAAAGGTCATTTTGATCACAATTGAAATGATCTACTGTAATTAAGAACAAAACTGCAGAACCCTAAGGTAAACAAAGTTACCAGTAGCTATCAAACTCAGGTGCGTGACGTCACCGTGCGATGGTCTATAGACGATTTTACGAACTGACAGGTGTCACGGATCCTGCTGATGTTGATAATGCTTTTGCGTGCATTATATCAGCGGTTCCGAGCTTTCTGTCAAAATTTCATTCATGAATTCAGTTCAGAAACGTCTCGTAAAATTGTATATATGCATTTCTTTTGACATTTCTTATCAAAAGAAAAAAATATACATACCCCTAAAACACCCCATAGACCTTTTTACGTACGGATGTGTTAGTGCTATTAGTTGAGGAAAGGGAACATCCATAAATGACGTAGCTTTTTTTTAGATTGTTTTGACTCCCCCCTCCCCCATCGTAGCATTTTGTCACAAAGTCAGGACCCCCTCTAGATAATTACGTAGCTTTATAGAACCCCCCCCCCCTCCTTCTCATGATATTTTTTTGCCTGTTTTTATTATCAAAAACACATAAATGAACAAGAAAAATCTAGAAAGTAATAAAAATAACCCCAAACAGACAAAACAGTGATAAAATAGCACAATTAGAAAAAATCCACTTGTTTTCTTAGTTTCATATTTGCTACGTAGCTTGGCTTGACCTCCTACCCTTCCCCTCGTCACATTTCGTCACAAAACTTCAAACCCCCTCCTTCCCCCTCAAATGCTACGTCATTTATGAATCTTCCCAAAATATTTACAAATAGCTGCTTAGTTTGCAATGCTATGTTTCTAGCAGCTGGATAAATATTCAGTTGAACACTCATTATGTGTTTCAAACTTGTTTCTGAATAAATGTTTTCATTCGTGATCAGAAATCGGAAGAAGCTGCTGAACATAATCGACCGAAAATGGTAAAAAGTGATAAAAGTCGAAGCAACGAAATGCGGTGTTTTACAGTTTGGAGAAAACAAAAGCAACTTTACACGTGCATGTGTACACGTTTACTAGTGTGCGTAGGTGAAAAGTCACTTATCTCTATAAAGCTTTCTACGCCAGATCTCACCAATACAGGCTTAGTCGTGTATCCTTATAAAATCGATTTGTTTTCAACCAAAAAATCAGCTGATATTCAATTTCGAAAAATATTTCACTGATTAATCCTATGTTCAGTAGTGTTACCTGTTTTAACAAACTGTTTTAAGGGAAAAATAGATGAAATGAAATGTATTATTTAAAAGTACTATTGTATTATTTAAATACGATGTTATTGCTATTACTATTTAAAACAATGCACTGTACTGTTTAAGAACGATCGGCGGATTTTTGGGAGAACTAGGACGGGAGGTTTCTCATTTAGCGGTGACGGAGTTGACGAAAGTCAAAACCGTTCGCATTGACAAGACCCTTTTGTCCTTTAAGCTAATCCGGTGAGCCGAACTGGAGTAGACCAGTCGCTTCGGAATGCTAAATAATAATTATTGATTCTTTATTGGAAATTCATTGCTTTTATAGGCAAATGCAATTGCCGAAATGCTTAACTCTATGAGTGTACATGTATGGCCAACTTGGGCTCCTACTAGAAACAGCTGGAGTGACGAGCATCAGAATTGCAACGCTGCATTTTCGTGCTGTTTGAATCGGGCACCAAGCGTTGCAGTACACTCGCTACTTCGCGGAGTGTAATGTAACGCTTAGGCAACAGGCGTTCAGTTAAACACAGCTGAGTGTGTAACGGAACTTACCTGCGCGGGTCAATGATTTAATTTAATTTTATTTGTTTATAGTTTACGGTGCCGTACGAAAGAGTTAGTATACGACAGAAACTAAAAATCGGCTTACAACTTGAATAAAAGTTCGGGGCAGGAGGAAATTTTTTCTTACCACCAGCGTGTTGATTATTTGTAACCAAAAATAAAACTTGCATTAGTGAAATCGACCACTAATACTAGCGACAATAGGAAGGTCTATAGATCATTGCACACGAAAAATAACCTCATTTTTCTGACACTTCCCACGGGTTTATTTACAATGCGTTCCATTCACTTTTTATGCGATAGGAGTGAAAATGAATGATACGAGTACAAAAAAGATGGGAAAACTCTCCGCCTATGCGAATTTGTTACTGTGATCTCTGGGTTTATTCTTGGAAACGCAATTTTTAACAAGACAGTTCCGCATTTTTATTCGAGCTGAAAATTTTACTATGTAAACAAACCCGCGACAACTGTCAAATCCCTTTCTTCTTCTTGTTTTGTGACGTCATCGTGCAATGATCTGTTGCCAGTTGAGATGTTAGCCTTAAGCCTGTAGTACACTCTTTGTCTAATGGTCAAATATTTGACCTTCTGACATAATGGTCAAATTTATTTGACATCTTGGTTGTTGTTTGCCCGTATTTGCCCCATGTTAAAATTGGAGAGTGACAAACAATTATCTTTGACCAAATTTTTATCTGTCAAAAAGTGCCAAATATTTGACGCTTGGTCAAAGAGTGTAATACAGGCTTTAGCCCTCGAAACTAGCAATACTCAGAGGGAGAGATATGCGAAGAGAGTGTTGTGAGCCAAATGAACATGTCAAAATTCGAGCCAAACGAACAAGAAAGGTAACACATTAAAAGGTATTGTAATAAGGTTCAATAAAGAATATATTTATTTGTACACGTTTTTCATGTTTTATTGCTAAATCATGAGTTGAGAATGGTCCAAAGTTGCTTCATCACTATGATTTTTATCTGGTGGTTCACAAACCCTTTGTATGGTCTACAGAATAATGATGAAAGTATGTAAATTTAAACATGAACATAAAAGTTAACACCTTCACGGTTTTTATGATGCACTTTATTATTCCCCAGGACTTCCACCGTCACCATCAGTTATACAAGCCGAATAAAAAAGTTAGTGAACATTGCGCTTTGAGAAGAGATCTGGCACCTCTGATATGTGAAACCTAGTTGCCAAATTGGCGGTTTTTTTTCATCGCTTATCTCTCCCTCTGAGGATCTCTACTCGAAACATGCCAAATGGGTGGATGAATCAGGGGGCTCTTGTGGCTGTCAAACTCCATACATTTTCCATCTACCACTCATTGATTCTGGTACCAGTGTTTCTGGTACCCACTTTTTGGTTGGTTTGCCCTAAAACAAGTGAAATAGAGTAAACGTCCCATTTTGTCGGTAGACTTATTCTCGAGTAAATGTCGTTTTAGATGAAAAAAAACAAGAGCTCAACATTTGTTTTCAGTACAATGTGCACTTCCAATGAATAAGATAAGTTTTGTAAGCATTTGAAATGAAATATTACCGCCGTGATGAATTTATAATTGGTAGGCAAAATGTTGACGTTTATACACACTTATTCTCGTTTTAATTGTTCAGTAATTTTTATTACGGTCATGTTCAGTAAAGTTGAAAAAATACTGATCATTTTGTAATTTTCTCAAAAATAACTGATGTCGGTTGAAGTTTTTACCGAACTACCGTTATGCAAAAGGCACTTGACGAGCTCAGCAAAAAACATTACTGACCTTTTCTGTAAACTAAAGTATGTTCTGCACTTTCATAAAGTTCAGTAAATATTTGACGGTCTGTCAGCATCTACCTAGGTGTTGCTGAAAACTCTTCAATTGTTTAACTGAACTCTTGTTGTTTTTTACTATACTGTTCGGCAATTTTTCTGCATCTGTCAAAACGAAACATCAAATGTCCGCGATTTACAAATATTCAAAGAGTTCCGAAGCTGAGTTTTTAAAGTGTTTCGCGCGTGATTCTTGAAAAAAAAAATAAATAAATGGATATTTTACTTTCAAACCTACAAGAAAACGACGTGGAGGTACACGATCTATTCAGTCAGCATATGGAAATATTTCCACCACAGGAGAGCAGTTTACTAGAAGCTTGCAATAAAAAGCCTGTATTCATCATAACATTAAACGTAACAAGTTTTTACTCGAATGTGTTGGGAACACCAGTATAATCGATCTAAACAATCCGAAATTCCTTTATAAAATTATTCAACAGTTGCAATAGCAACTTTCACAATGGTTCATATTTCTCTCATAACCATGAAAAAACTTCACGTTTACAGAATGCTCGGTAATTTGTGACGAATCGTCAGCTTTGTAAATTTACAGAACGCTCGGTAATTCGTGACGAATAGTCAGCTTTGTAAATACCGACTCATGCAGCAATTTTGGATGAACGCTTCGTAATTTTTTACTGAGCTATCTTCTATGTTTGACGTTTCAGCGAGAATGAAAAATTACCGAGCACTCGTCAAGCAAATAAATTGCTGAACAGATAGCTGATGGCTCAGCTGTTGAAAACTCGTTAAAAAGATTGCTGAGTTCGGTAAAAGAAACTAAGTGGGTAGGCCCCTGGGATGAATGCGATAACTATCGATAACGCTGAAAGCTCGCTTCTATCGATAGCTGGTAACCATCGATAGTATCGATAATTATCGATAGATTTCCCATCCTTATCAGGGCTGCCAAGTATACAGATTTTTCTGTATTATACAGTTTTTTTGAACACGATACAGAAATGATACAGAATACAGAATTCATACAAAATTTTGATTTATAATACAGATTTGTACAGAATTTCAGCATTCGAATTTTTTAAGTCTCGGTTTCAGATCATGATGTTTCAAAAAATGTTCGAACTAATGAACTGTTAGCTCTGCCTCACATACATTTCATCCGAACATCAGTTTTCTGTTTTCCGAATGCTTTTCCCACATAGCCGCCAAAGTGGACGATTCGCCTAAGGCAATCCACGGGTGACGTTTCATTGCTTGTACGTTTGTTATTGCTGTTGTTTTTCAAGTTGCAAAACCAAAATACAGCCGAATACGAATTTTTTTTTAATGTCGGAGAAAAAAACGCTTTTCGATCCAGATTGCATCCAAGTTGCGATCTCTTGAACAAATCTGAGGCTGATCGCAACTGTCTCGTGGATTACCTCATCCACAGTACGCAGTGTTGTTGCAAATAATTTTGTTAGAGAGAAAACGAGAGCAATATTTTTGCTTTGTTATCTCGGTTTGCACAAGCAGTCTGACTGTTCCGAATAAGAATTTTTATAGGTGCAAACGAGCTTTAAAATCTGTTTCCTCGTCCAAAGCGGAATATTTGCGGCTGATTGTATGTATTTATGTTGTATTTGCGTTGACGAAAACCAACGCTCTGTTAAAACCCGTCTACACGGAAAACGAAAAGTACCCATTTTCATGTCGATTTCACTCAATGGCGTCGTTCCGTGCAGGAAGCCAATTTTAGTAGTTGTAGATTAATTCAGTAGAAGGTATATAACACTAAGAGTAATAATTCCTTAAAAAATACCCAACGTTTAGTTCAATCTTTTAAACTATGCCTTGGGTAGATTTCAGTTAATTTCATTCGATGTAATTAATATTATATATTAATCTATTAAATCTATCTCAAAACCTGCTCACGTACCTTCTAATTTGGTGTAACTGGCTTTATTAATTTCCCCTTTAAGTGCCTCCGTTCCTAGCTCCATTCTCACAATGCAATTTTAATCTTCTTCTTGATTGGCGGTTATTATTCAAAAACAGAAGCACAAAAGCACGTTTTTCACCTAATATCACTAATTTATAACCAAAACTACCAATATCAAAGATATCTCTGCCACTTTCGTGAAATCAATTTCTTCACGCGGGTTATGAATTTTCAACCAGTTTGATTTTTCATCTAATATTGGGTTTAAACTACTCATTATTGACTTTTTGTCAAAACACCATCATTGAGTAAAAGCATGTTCAAAGTAAATTAAGTTGAAATGACTCAGCAATAGCATTGCAAAACTACCCAACACGTAAGTTGTGTAATGTTTACATCATTTCAGGTAGTTTGTACCCTCCGGTTGGGTAGATTTTGTTTTCCGTGTATAGACCAGAGCTGGGAGGGAGAAATGAATACTACACTCAAAACAGAGAACACCAACATGCGTCGTTTTATGATAGCGTGTAGCAATCTTCTTGCTGTAACGCATGCATGACTCAAACGAAGTTTTTATTAACATCAGGAATACTGGATGTGCAAATTTGTCTGCAAAACGAATATTTTTCGAGTCTGCGGTTTTTCAATCATACAATAGTTTCTTCAGAGCTTTCAGTTTATAATAGTTATTTTAATAGTTTCTTCAGAGTTTTGAGTTTATATATATTTGCGCAGACATTCTGAAAATGTGTACGAGAGCGTAACCTGTGAGGTAGGTTTTTCAGGGATTCATGCAGTTTCAAAAATTTAACAATTCTACATCTCACTATTTTGTGAAACGAGAATCAACATTCGGCCGTGATGAATTGTGTTCGAAATACAGTCGTCGTTCGATAACTGCAACATGTTTACATTGCAGTTATCGAATGCCGTTCGATAACTGCAACACTTGACACATGCCAAAATTTAGGGGGGGGGGTCCGTCACTACCATTTTTGTTTTCAATGATGTCGAAATGTATTTTTTTAATGGAATAGTGGCAAAAAATAACAGAAAACTGAAATAGGCAAACTTTTTGATTAATCAATTTAATAGTCATATTTCCGCGTCATAATTTATTGCGTTTTAGTAACTACTTTACATAACCAATATGTACGCGAAGATAAAGTTCATCACTACAGAAAATCATTTTACGAGATGTTTCTGAACTCAATTCATGAATGAAATTTTGACAGAAAGCTCGGAACCGCTGACATAACGCAAGTAAAAGCAACATCAATGTCAGCAGGATCCGTGACACCTGTCAGTTATTGTTTGTGATCTACTATGCACTGCCTCACTGAGTAGTGAAAGCTAGCCAAACAATGCACAAGGATTTTTTTTCTCTTATAATAATTACGGAAAGTGAACTACATAACATGGTGATTTTGCTTCATTAATTAATAGTGGAGATCTATTATCTCCCATCTAGAATGAAGAGACAAGTAAACGAAATCGAAAAAAATCGAGAAAAATGAAAAAGTCCTTTTAAAATGTTTCTAGTAATTCAACAATTTTCATTTTCGAATGCATTTAGAATTCCCCCGCGAGATTTGTTACTTCAATATCATGTATGACTTTGACTTCAGATTTGACGGATTGCGGTCCGTTAACTGCAAAGTTGTTGCAGTTATCGGTCTTGCAGTTAAAAAGCGTTGCAGTTAAAAGACTTGCATTTATCTAACGGCGACTGTAGTAATCAAAGCCTTAAATCCAGAAAAAAAAACAAAAGTTTAATAATCGAAGTTCGCTAACATGATTATTACTTAAAGCTTATGAATTTTTTTATGTCACGTAAAACCAAAATATTTTGTAAAACGACAATGAATACAAAAACTGTTTGCGATGAATATTTTTTCAAGCAACGCGATTCCGTTCAGTTATAACAATCCTCTTACCTAAAAAACGCTTTTTTTCTCTTGGTTCCAATTGACAGTCAGTGACAGTTCATTCTAGTTCATTTTGACACTCACACAGCCTCGTATCCGTTTCTCCCTCCAAGGACCAGAGTATTCTTTCAGGAATTTTACCCAACTTTTTCACGGTTTCAGGTCGGATTCCAGGCCAAGTGACCCCAAACCCGAGCACTTCCCGCATAATCAATAACCATAAAACTGGCTTAACAACTAGTTCGGGATATAGTCACAGCTGTGTGGGTTCTCGTTAAAGGATCTGCATTATCATCCGTTTATGGTTATTGATTATGCGGGTTGCAGGCACACGAGTAAAATACAGATTATTTTACGGGTACATACAGATTGTTCAAAATAAAATCTGGCAGCTCTTATCCCTATACAATAATCGCCGCCTATTTGCTGTGTGCTTGTTAGTGATGGGAAATATCGAGCAAAATCGTTAACGATAACATCGATAGTTTCCTATTTCTTATCGACATTATCGATAAACTATCGATAATTTTTGCGCCGGGTGCGAGGTTGCAAAATCAAGGAATAATGTCTGTTCACTTGTGAATTTTACCGAAGTCTATTCGGCCAGTAGAGAATTGGGAACAATAATTGGCTATTTTGGATAACTACTATATGATATTTTGCAAAAAACAATTCGCATGCTTTGTGCCACCTGAACTGCCGCCTGCGACTTATCGATAATTATTGTTAGCGCTAATATTTATTATTATTTATTACATTATCGATATGAAGCAATTATCGATAAATATCGATAGCTTTCCCATCACTAGTGCTTGCTTCAATTCTAGTTCAGTTCTTTCTAAGAAGAAATAGAAACGTATATGTATAACATTTGTCAGCTTGTTTTTTCTTTAATTAAAAAAATTGCTATTACAGAATTGTTCACTCAGTAAACGATAACAAATCAGTGACATGCCCTCAACACTTGAACTTTGCGAAAAGTTCTATGGAACGAAAGACATATACGAACTGTTTTCAATTAACAAAGACGCTTCGGAGAACGATAGTAATAACGAAAGTCTATCGTTTGAGTATCATTTTTACAAATCTTTTTCATTCTAGTTAAAAAAGCCTACTATCGTTTATCATTGATAGTACATCCAGATCGCGTTAAGGAAGAAGATAAAATAGAAGCTACTGAAAAATTCAAAATTCTAAGCAAAATCCATTCAGTCCTCTCAGATAAAGATAGGCGCGTTTTGTATGATGAAAAAGGCGTCATAGATGAAGACGACGAAGATTCACTTGGTGCAAATTGGCTGGCAATGTGGCAACAATTTTTCAAGCCAATTACCTCTGAAGATATTTCCAAATTTGAAAAGGAGTTTATTGGCTCAGAGCTAGAACGAGGTGATATTAAAAAAGCATATCTTAATGGTAAAGGTTGTATGGATTACATGCACAATTGTGTTCCATTTATGAGCTGTAAAGATGAACCGCGCATCATCGCTATTGTTAAAGACATGATTGCATCTGGTGAGGTTCCTGAGTTCAAAGCTTTTACCGAGGAACCAATACATAAAAAAGAACGGCGTCTCAAAAAGGAAGCCAAGGAAGCACAAAAAGCCGCAGTTATACAGGAAAAAATGAAAAAAGAAACTGAAAATACGTTTGAGGAGCAAATTTTAAATCGACAGTTAGAGCGGGCACAAAATTTTAATTCTCTTATCGATAAATTGGCACAGAAAAATGGCGATGATGCAACAAAAAAAAAGCAAAGAGCAAAAAATTCTCCGTTGAAAAGACTGATGAAGCAAAATGAAGGCAAAGCAAAGCAAAATCGCGAAACTAAAAAGCGTAAATAAGTTTTAAAATTTAATTTACAAATTTGTATAAAACAAATTCAATATTATTTTCAGCAATTTGGTTTTGAATAAAAATAAACATTGCTCTTTGTTACGTTGTTGGTATAAAAGGTGTTTTCCTGCAACTTTAAAATAAAATTCAAGATTGACTAAAAATATTGCAGCATCTAGTTTTTAATAGCAAATTGTTTCGAACTCGAGAGAACAGTGACGATCTTGCTTCTTGCTGCGCCTTAAATTTTAATCCAGTGCCCGTGGCTCTCGTCACGCTGAATTTATCTACTGGCGTGCACGAAGGGACTTACCAATAGAATTTTACCTCGACCGAAATATGCATGCACAAAAATTAGTTTAGACTTAACACATATTTAAATTTATTCGTGTGACTTAATCTAACAGAAATATGTTAACAGTTAAAACCGAGACCGAAACACATTTTCGACCGGTGCGGGAGTATTGGGTGACTGGGCTGTGTGCCAGTATATCGAATCGTATCCAATTTGTAACTGACTGGAGATGATCGTGGCTCGCCAGCAGCGAGCGTATATGATTTGACTGTGCATCCGATAACCCGTAGTGAGTGTCAGTCGTGCCCTTGAGTGTCAATAGCAATATGTAGCTTGCCGAAGATAATTTGATAACGGATGGGGATTGGGATGTGCAGGCGGAGAACTCGTCGATATCGAACATCCTGGCGGAAATAGCCATTTCTGAAACTGAGACCCTGTGCTCTACGTCGGTTATCATGTCTCTGTTGAATCCATTCTGGTCGTGACGAAGAAGTCTGCATGTCTGCGTGTAGCATGAACTCTTTCAAAGTACGGCTCATGGACATGAAAAGAAATATTAGATCCGGTAGAGGGTTTCATACAATTTAATGGACAGGTCCTCACCTGGACCCTGTCGGTTAAGGACCTTGTATTCAAATTTTTCCTTTGTCGTGTAAGTTGACGTCTTCAACTCGTTGACTCGCCACTGCGAGAACCGTGCTCCTATGTTGATGCGACTCTGCCCCTGCAGATGCATTCGTTGGTTGATCTCCGCTGAGAAACCTTGACCATGCTGCTTTCATGCTTACTGTGGAAATGCTCACGAAGTTGGTTTTGTTTCGGATGATGATCCTTCCCTGGCTGGTATTGGAAGCATACAAATTTTCGCTACGGGGCGAGTGACGAATCCATTGGCTGTTTGTAGCGTGACAACTCGCACTACTCCATCCGCTCCTGGGTGTAACTCGTGGATACGCGCTGTGGGCCAGCGCTTAGGAGGTTGATTTTCATCAAGAATTATAACTAGTTGGTCCTTTTGGAGTTGTACCGGTGGTCGACACCGTCTTGTTCGAGGCTGAAGCGTTATTCAATGTGCCAGCGTTTCCAAATTTGCTGCAACATTTTTTGGATCTGCTGCCACATATGTAGACGCTTGAACGCAAAATTTTCATAATTTGAATCAGGAACAGCTTTCAGTGCCGTCTCCACTAAAAAGTGACCTGGCGTTAGTGTCTGCAAGTCCGATGGGTCGTCCGTCAGTTGGATAAGTGGACGCGAGTTTAGGCAACACTCGATCTGTGCTAGGAGCGTTTGCATGTCGTCGTACGTCAGTTTATGCTCACCCAAGACGCGCACAAAATGTGTTTTGCCTTTCTCCTAGAAAGGTATAGCAATCACTTGCAAAACCGAAGATATAAAAGTGCTCCAAAGGGCCGAATGGCATATATCACTCGACTCAGCTCGACGAGCTGAGCATTTTCTGTATGTATGTGTGTATGTGCAGGTTTTTATTCTCACTAACTTTTCTCAGAGATGGCTAACCCGATTTTCATGAAATTTATTGCAAATGAAAGGTCTTGATGTGCCATAAGACCCTATTAAATTTCATTGTGATCGGATTTTTAGTTTAGAGGTTATGTATCAAAATGTAAAAATCATGAAACATCATTATCTCGAAAACTACAATACCGATTTGAACAAAATTGATTTCAAATGAACGGACTACTTGAAAACCCCTTAACTTTTGAATTTCATAAAGATTGAACTTGCGGTTCAAAAGTTATTTAAAGAAACGTGTTTTGAAGACTGTTCAATCTCACTCATGTTTCTCAGAGATGGCTGAACCGATTTTCATAAAATCAGTGTCAAATGGAAGGTCTAGTTGCCATATAAGACCCTATTGATTTGTTTTGCAATCGAACTGTTACTTTTCCTGTTATGTTGAAAAAATTGAAAGCCAGCTATGAAAAGGAACATATTCCAAAGACTACTTGGACTCACTCACTTTTCTCAGAGATGGTTGATCCGATTTCCACAAAATTAGTGTCAAATAATAAGTCTAGCTGCCGCATAACACCCTATTGAATTTTACTTTAATCGAACTGTAACTTCGTCTGTAATGTACCGAGATGTGAAAACCACGAAACTTCATTATCTCAGAAACTACAAAACCGATTTGATCAATATTTTTATCAGATGAGCGGGCTAGTTAAGGGTTAACTGATGAATTATGATTGAACACGTGGTTTCAAATTTTGGCGGCTCTATACGTTCCGATTTCATTTGATTATAATCGAACTTAACCTTCCGTTATGAATTAAACTGTCAATAAAACAACGAAAGTCTATTATCTCAAAGATTACGTGACTCATTTGAGCATAACTAGTGCCATACGAACGAGTCATCTCTCAAACTTACAAATAACAAACTTCATAACAATTTGATATGTGGCTCAAAAGTTATGGAAAGAAAAGAAATTCAAAGACTATTGAAACCTGCTTTGATCAGTATATGTGGCCTCAACATAATTTAAATGTGGTATCGTACAATTTGAACTTACCAAATTCATTGATTCCTTGCGATGTGTTTAAAATCTGCAAATGCACGACGAATCAGTCATAGGATATAATCAAAGTCGAATAACAAATCGTTTAAAATGATTGGTTTTATCAAAATGACAACATCCTCGACTTTTGGCTTCTGTACATCGCCCTAATTCTGAATATATTCATATTGGGTGGTATTCGGTAATTTTCAGCAGATTTTCTGGCATCAATCTAACACCGGAAATACCCATATAGGGAGGTATTCAGTTATTTTGGTTGTTTTCCAGAAACGGAAAAGTGGTCGTCTTTAAATTCAAAATGGTATCCAGGGTCAATGTTTGGTTTCTATGCATCATCTCGATAACGGAAATATTCATATTGCGTATTTTTCGGTCATTTGCGACTGTTTCCTAGAAGTTGCCATTTAGCAATGCAAAATGGTGCCTGAGGTCAATTGTTAGCTCCTTGCATCATTCTGGTTCCAGAGATACTCATATTGGATAGTATTTGTTTATTTAAAGCTGTTTTTCACAAACCGGTAGTCGCCATCTTGGATTTCAAAATTTTTTTTTCTGTAGGAGCCTATGACCACTGCTACCATTAGTTAGATATATTGTGGTATACTCCGCGTTAATTTTTATGCACTGTCAGTTCGTTCCATCACTATGGGTATCAGTGATAGTTGCACCCAGACTTTGCATTTCACCCCAAAAAGGTATGACTTCTTTGATGAAGTTCCTTACCTTCATTAGTTCAGCAGACCATATCTCGTTAGGTGTGAGGATACCTTTTTCAAGAATACGCAGTCTTTGCTGAATTAATGCGCTGCATTGGCACAGTAAGTGTTCCGAGGTTTCTACTTCAGAATTACAGAAACGACATAAGTCATCTGTTTACCTTATTTTTAAGGTGATACTTACTCGGACAGTGCCCAGTAAGTAGGCCAGTTAACGTACTCAGATCAGATCAGCTATTCATACTGAGTAGGTTCCGTGTGATTCTTTTACATGGTGTAATGAATAGTTTAGATTGCCTTGCTTTGGAGTAAGACTTCCAGTTGGCATCAATCATCATTGATTCCCAGCCTCTTAGCTCAGATTTCAAACAGGATGAAGATACCCCACAGAATGGCTTCGGCCCGACGAAAGCAGTTGAAGAACCAATTCTCGCTAAGAGATCGGCTTTTTCATTTCCTTCTATACCACAGTGACCAGGCACCCAGTATAGATTGACAACGTTTGTTACAGTTAGTTGTCGTAGGGATTGCATACAATCCCATACCAACTTCGACTGACATGTGTATGCTTTTAAAGCATTGAGAGCTGCTTGACTATCTGAGAAAATGCAGATATTGGCATACATATATTTCCTAGCCAAGCAAATACTTGTGCATGTTAGAATAGCATTTATTTCCACTTGAAAAACTGTGGGCCACTGCCCCATTGGAATTGATATATTGATTCCTGGTCCAGTGACCCCAGCGCCTGTAGACTCGCCCATTTTAGAGCCATCTGTATAAAAAATGACTGATCCTGGACGAACGTTAGGACCTCCTTCATCCCATTCGGTGCGATTGGATTCAAACACTTTGGAAGAAACACTGAAGTTAGTCTTAGAGTCCATTCGATCTTCATTCATGGTTACTAAGGTGTTCAGTTGGAAATTTTTGAGGATTCGTAAATGTCCCTGTAGATCTCCTTCCTGAAAGAATTTAACACGTTTTAGCCTAAGAGCACCTTTTTCGGCTTCAAGTTGTACATACTGATGTAGGGGTAGAAGATATAAAAGAGCTTCTAAGGCTTTGGATGGTGCACTGGCCATTGCTCCTGTTGTTGATAAGCATGCCAGACGTTGTAGTTTATCTAACTTTTTCTGAGCTGATAATTGTGAAGTTTTAGGCCACCACACTAGCGAGGCATAAGTTACTCTGGGTCTCACTATTGCCGAGTATATCCAGTGAATCGTCCTCGGCTTGAGTCTCCATTTTTTGCCAAATGTATTGCTGCAAGCCCAAAAAGCGTTGTTTGCTTTTGAGATCGCATACTCTAGATGGTCGTTCCAGTTGAGCTTGTGGTCAAGCATAACACCTAGGTACTTGGTTCGCTTGGATAGCACCAACTGTGTGTCTCCCAACTTAAGAGTTGCAATGTTATACTTTCTACTTCTTGTAAATGGGATTATGACTGTTTTAGAAGGATTGACGCTTAGTCCTTCCAGGTTACACCATTTAAGTGTGTAGTTTAAGGCGTATTGCATTCTATTGGAAATAGTAGATCCGCATTTACCCCTAACTGAAATAGTAATGTCATCAGCGAATCCGATATTTTCGTATCCTAGGTTCGTTAAGTTGTTAAGAAGATCATCGACAACAAGAGACCACAATAAGGGAGATAAAACCCCTCCTTGTGAGCAACCCCTTGTTGGTTTTTCCGTTAAAGTTGATCTTCCTGAATTGGCTGTTATCAACCGGTTTGATAACATAGCGATAGTCCAATTCAAGATGCACATGTCAAAACCGCGTTTTTTCATAGCATTTTTTATAGATTCGTGAGAAGCATTGTCAAATGCTCCCTCAATATCAAGAAAGGCTGTCAGTGAGATTTCTTTAGCCTCAAAATACTTCTCTAGTTTTGAAACCACCGTGTGGAGTGCTGTTTCAGTTGATTTACCAGTTTGATAGGTAAACTGAAATTTGTTTAATTTGGATTTCAAAATGGTATTTAAGATAATTTCTGGCCTCTGAGCGTCATTCTGGTTCAAGAAACACCCATATTGGGTGTTATTCGATCATTTCCGGCTGTTTCCCAGGAACCGGAAGTCGTTAACCTAGAATCCAAAATGGGGTCTATGGTCGATTTCAGCTGCTGTGTATCATTCTAGATCCGGAGATACTCATGTTAGACGGGAATCGGCCATCTTTGGCTGTTTTCCAGAAATCAGAAGTTGCCATCCTACAATTGATAATGGTGTCTGAGGTCAATTTTTAGCTTCTTGCAACATTCTGTCTCCGGAGATTCTCATATTGGGTGGTATTTGGTCACTTTGGGCTGTTTTTTAGAAACCGAAAGTCGTCATTTTGCCTGTGAAATCAATTTCTGTCATCTGGGCGTAATTTTGGTTCCGAAAACATTCATATTGAATGGTATTTGATCATTTCCGGCTATTTGCCAGACACCGGAAGTCACCATGTTAAAATTCAAGATTGTGTCTGTGATCAATTTTTAGCTTCTGTCCATCTTTCTGAATCCGGAGATACTCATATTTAATAGGAATCGTCCATTTCAGGCCGTTTTCCAGAAACCGGAAGTTGCCATCTTACAATTCAAAATGTTGTCTGAAGTCGATTTGTGGCTTTTCGGAAATACCCATATTGGGTGGTATTTGGTCGTTTGCCACTGTTTTTCCGAAACCGGTAGACGCCATTTTGAATTTCATAATGGCATTTGAAGACAATTTCGATCGATTTTAGCTCCTGTGTATCATTCTAGATCCGGAAATTATTATATTGGGTGAAAATCGGCCATTTTTGGCTGTTTTCCAGAAACCGGAAGTTGCCATCTTACAATCCAAAATGTTGCCTGAAGTCGATCATGGAACAAATTTATTAACCCCAAATACACTCACATGCCAAATTTGGTTCCATTTACTCGGTTAGTTCTCTAGATGTGCAGAAATTTGTGTTTCATTTGTATGGCACCCCTTCCTTTCAAAAGGAGGAGGGGTGTCAAAATATTATGGACATATTTTTTACTACTAAAAACATTTACCTGCCAAATTTGGTTCCATTTAGTTGATTAGTTCTTGAGATGGGCAGAAATTTGTGTTTCATTTGTATGAAACCCCTCCCTTCCGGAAAAGAGAGGGGCGTCCAACTATTATGGACATTTTTATTACCCCTTAAAACATCCACATGCCAAATTCGGTTTCATTTGCGTGTTCTTGAGTTGTGCAGAAATTTATGTTTCATTTGTATGGGACCCCTCCCTTCCAGAAGAGGGAGGGGTCTCAAACTATCATAGGAACCTTTATCGGCATCAAAAATCCCTACATACAAATTTTCACGTCGATCGGTTCGGTAGTTTTCGAGCCTATATGGATCAGACAGACAGACAGACCGGACTGCATATTTATATGTATAATGTATAATGTATATATATGTATAATCAATATTTTAGAACCTAAAGAGTGAATATACATTCATTAGATTGAAGCGTTCATGTAAATCTATTTAAACAAATAAAAGTTTGAATGAGAAAGGCTGGGTCTGACCGCTAGGTGGATTAATTTAGGTTTTTAGCTGAACGTATGGCAGCTTCTCACAAGCCACCGAAATGTGAGCCTCTTGGTGAATTGAAGTGCCATCGAATACTGTTGCTGGAACACTCATGAGTAGGGATACCATCCGTCCTGATTAAGCAGGACATGTCCTGATTTTGAGATCCTATTTGGACGTCCTGATTTATTTTTCATATTCTAGCTTTTGTCCTGATTTTTATAAGGCAATTACCTGCAATCACCAAGCTCATATTGCAAGGCACAAGTCGGTAAGCTGTTAACAGAAAAGTGAAAGTTGCCTGAGATTAGGAATTGTTGGAGATTGCCCAGTATTTTTTTTTTCGTTTCTGGTTGCCAGTTCGAATTCGTCGCTGATAAAAATAAAAACAAAAGGATATTTTTCTCTAATAAAATTCTAAAAGTAACATTTTATGAGGTAAAATTGTAAAATTTGAAGTGATGACCGGGCGGGCTAAAGAAAATAAAGGGGCCTATAACAGTCAACGAGGTGAGCAGCGACTTACTCGCCTGACCAATTTAGATATAACAGATGGTGAGTCTGCTGGATCTCGGACGAGTAGTTCGTCTGCGAAATTGCTCCACTCAGCTGTAACCAGCCAAGTTTCACTCGCGTTTCCTAACACAACATTTTGCTCGTCAGTGACTCTAGGCGAGGCAAATTGCTTGCCTCGTTTCCTTTAATCGGTCCCAAAATCTGAAAAAATTTGCATTATTTTTGAAATATCTGGGAGAATAGATATTAAACCTGTCTATCTTGATACATGTTCAATAATGTGGATAATTCAGATAAATTTCGGTACCTTACTACACAACGCTTAGAGCGTAAATTATTTCTTTAATTAAGCCCGAGTAAAGTTAATAGTGTTAAACATCTGACAATTTTTATATTTAGTTTTAAACAGTTTACATGTGCTGAATTCTTTGGAACCATACAAATTCCTGAAAATTCAAAGTTGCTTGATAAAATTGGATCGTTCGAGATACATGTTAAAAAAATTATCAACCAAATCGCATTTTGAAGTGCAAATCACATACCACCAGTTTAATTTAAAAATAATTTAGATCAAATTTGTGCCGAAAAAATAGATGTCCTGATTTGTACCTCTGACCAGATGGTATCCCTACTCATAAGCCATGCTTTTTTGAAACTCATTAGATCGCATTAGACGTCGTAACTCATTAGCGGCTCCTACGAAGGTTTTTCCGTTGTCGGTATGGACATCTGAACATAGACCCCGACAAGAGACAAAGCGACGAAAAGTTCTTCGATCGCTGT
Organism: Wyeomyia smithii; assembly: GCF_029784165.1. Lineage (NCBI taxonomy): Eukaryota > Metazoa > Arthropoda > Insecta > Diptera > Culicidae > Wyeomyia > Wyeomyia smithii. The sequence goes on from NC_073695.1 coordinate 126,691,824, forward strand.
TGTGTCGCTGAATTTCTGCTGTGGTGGAACAGCATCTGGGCATACCTTTTTCGCGAAATCATAGATTCAACGTTCAGAGTATTCATTAGCCTCATTGTTGTTGGACCTATTGCGCATTTTCCGAGCCGTATTCCAGAGCTAGCTCATAAAAGCATCTCTGGGTGACGTGCTTATGAGATTTTGCTAGTACGATCTTTTTTTCAGTTTGTGCAGTTTAGCCTGTTTCAGTTCCAGCTCTCTAAACTGATCAAAAACTTGAATGGAATGATCTTTCCTGAATGCTAGGTATGCTCTTTTCAGAGTTTTTTCATCTCGGTGCATTCTTTGTCCCACCATTGTTTGTTAGGACGAATTTTCAACTTGTTCTCAGGGGCGGGCCTCGTCTGAGATTGCAACGCGCTGTCTAAAACTAATGTCGCAAGAAAGTTGTATTCGTCGGATGGAGAAAGCTCATCGGTTGTTTCGAGCTCCTGGGATATCATGTTCGAGAATTTTTTCCAATCAATATTCCGGGTGAGATCTTATTCTACTTCGACTGTGATAACAGACTGGAGCCTACTCATAATCGAAATACTTATTGGCAAATGATTACTACCATGGGGATCTTGAATAATCTTTCATTTACAATCCAAAGCTATTGAGGAGGAACACATAGATAAATCTAAAGTGCTCTCTCGTTCTGAAGGCCTTGCTATTCTTGTAGCTAACCCAGGTATATTCAATAGGGTCATATCGAACTCGTCTAGTAAGCTTTCAATAAGAATAGCCCGGTTATCATCTCCAGGTGCTCCCCACGCTATACCGTGAGAATTGAAATCTCCCAAGATAAGGCGTGGAGTCGGTAGCAGTTCCGTTATTTGTGTCAGCTGCAACCGGTTAATAATAGCTCTAGCTGGAATGTAGACTGATGCGACCGTAAGGCTCTCACCAGTGTCGTGACGCTTTTTACGATGGCTCTCCATATCGCGTCCGTTGCTGCCGAATATCGTCAATTGAATGATCTCTGTTTTTCATTCGCTCTATTTTCCAGCCATAAGTAAAATAAAGCTGCGCTTCATTCTTACTCATTCTCTCTCTCTCTTCATGTGCTGTGGGTCCCCCACCACCGTATTAGCTCTTTACCCGTTCTCTCTCACTTAACTCACAGACTCTCATTCAACCGATTATTCTCTCGTCTAGGACCGAGTCCTTTCGTTTTTCGGTAGTCAGAATTTTTTTTTATTCTTGCGTTTTGCTTTTGATCGCTGCGTTTTTGTATTTACACGCTAAATGTTTAATGCGGTGTTTGCCCCTCTTCTATTCACACGTCACTTGTTTCTCATACACTATAATCCCTACAACCAGCAATTGTTATATGGCAAGCAACAATTTCTATGCCATCAATTGCTGGGAGAGGAATTCGGAAGAATGGGTAGCATTTTTTGATACCAAGAAGCACTCCGCCATAAGAGTTTCCTCGGTCTAAACGGCTACTGTCGTATCAGTTAATAGCCATGTTTCAGATATCGCGAAAATATCGCATTTGCTATCGTGAAGCAGGAGTTTAAATTTATCTAGTTTGGAAATCAAGCTTCTACAGTTCCATTGTAGGATCCTTGTCGATTCGTCACTTCTGTTGTCTGATTTAGACATCGAAGGATACGAACGCGAGGAGGGGCCATTTGGTGCTTAGTTGCTTACCCAACATGCAAATTGTTAGAAGCCAAGCCGAAATCATACTTTTAAGAGTATCGGATAAACCAAAAGTGGTAAATATTCATTCAACTATCAGTTTTAAATGAAATACGTCCATCAGTAGACGGTATTTCAGATTCCGGAGACAGTTTATTGGCGGGAGCAGATTTCTTTCCCGGTAGTTTAGGGAACTCTTTATCAAAAGTGTTACCCTCAGGATTAAGTTTGAATCGGAGGTGACGTCTTAACAATATTTTCCTTAGAAGGTTGACCTCTTGGGGTGTCTGTAGGCGTTTTCTTCTGCTCCTTTCTGGGGAGTTTGGGGGAAGATACGCTTGGTTGTTCCGCACGGCCCTACTTGACGGAAGAGTTTGATATACCTCTTCGTCGTCATTGGAATCATCAGTTTCCAAGCTGGAATACGGATTTTCCTGTTGCTGTAAGGCAGTCTTCAACATTTGTGCAAATGACAGCTTACATCGTTGTTTCGTAGATTTCTTCAACGCGTCTGAACGTAATTTATATTTTGGACACGCTTCAACTTCATGTGGGTCACCACCACAGAGACAGCATCTTGCCTGTTGATCGCCGCAAGTGTGGTTAAGCTTAGAGATTTCACCACACTTGGAGCATTTCGATTTATTGTTGCAGTAGGTTTTTGTGTGCCCTAACTGCAAACAATTCGTGCATGTCATTATTTTCGGTATGAAAAGTCTTACTGGCAGTCGAAGCTTGTGAAGTTCAACATATTCCAGAAGCACTTTTCCCTCGGAAGTGACTCGGAACGAGTCATTTGGGAGTATTTTCCCGTATTATCCTTGGAATACATTTTTCTGCATTTCAGAATTTTTATTTTTGGGAGGGAGGGATTTTTAAAGCATCCCCCACCTTCCATCACATCCTTCTCGGTAAGATCCGGTTCGGTGATAACACCCTCAATTTCAACAACGCGTGCCGGTCCAGGACGACATCGTTCGCTTGTCGGGGACCCAAGAATGTTGCCTTCAGTATATCAGCTTTGACCTTGTAAACTTCGGTCAAGCTCGAGTATTTTTCCTTCAGAGATTTGCACATCTGTACAACTATAAGAGGCTTGTTTTTGGGTCGAAAATACACGATCCAACGAAGACCAGGTTGGTTCACCTGTTACATTTTAACCCGAGTTGCCCCGTCATTAGTGGATGGGGCGATTGGGGCAGTTTTACGGGGTCCTTAACGACGTCAAAAAAAGCGTTGTTTCCATTATTCGGAATGTCAGAAAAATCCATTGCGGACTCGTCACCTTCTGAGCAAGATGAGAGGTCCGGTGAAATAGGCAATCCACCCACCGCCATAGCGGTTGTGAACTATATGCCGCTAATAACTAATATATGAAATATATGGAAATATTTATATATTCAAAACTAAAGAGAATGAAGGAGAGGAAATGCGAAATCAATATATATCAAAATATTTATATTATATATATGTATATACGAGAATAAAGGAGTCAAAAAAGTAAAGGTTTTGTCACTTATCTTTAAATGTATGTGAATAAGCAGCACTGCCTGCGCTGTCTCCTCAACTGCAGAGCGGCGATGCCGTCCGCTTTCCCTCCGTCGGGGTTCCACAGCACACGCATCAACTAACCCCTACCACAGCTCCGTACTCCTCTACTGCAGGAATCGACCTTCGCTGACGCTAGATCAGCACGCCTTTCAGCACTCGCGCCAAAACAAGCACGACTCACCACCTTCACACGCGAACGCAGCAATCGCGCCGATTAGCACCACTACCACTGGCGCTGTTCGGCTGTCGGGGCTCCCCCACCAATAACGACGCGTATTCACACGCCACACAACACCACTGCACCCGCGAACGCTAAAAAGAAGCGAGAGATTAATTTCGGTAATCCACAGAGCACTCAAGGGAAACGACTTTCCTGCTCGGCTGCCGAAAAGACTATGACAATTTTATATTTATATTAATACTTATGTATGTCGATGTAAGAAAACGTGCAGAAATACTTTTGACCAACCCTTTAGTCTGAGATAGGTTTAGCGTTCGTAAAACAAAAGAAGAGAGCCTTCGTGGAACGTAAGAAGAGAGAGTGAGGCGAGATTTCGTCAAACATGATTGAGCAATCGCTAATATAACCGGGTCGACAGGAGTGAGGTAGCAAAGCAAGTTTTGAATAGGGTATTCAAATTCGAATCTCAGATTACTAGTTGTCGTTAGTAGAGATGCTTGAGAAGGTAGTTGCCTTCAGTTCAAGTTCGAATAAATATATGAAGATAGTTGTCTTCTTAAGAAGCCAAATCAAATAGCCTTTTCAGTTACTTAGAGTAACTAATATGATTCGAACTAATAAATCTGAAGGCTATTCGACTGGAGCTGCTCTTCTAGAGATATAAAAGGCATTCGACAGTGTTTGGCATAAAGGTTTAATAGCTAAAATGTCAAATTTCAGCTCTACCTCACAAAAATGCTACAAAGTTATTTAACTGACCGCACTCTTCAGGTTAACTATCTAAATGGTAAATCTAATAGATTGCCTGTTAGAGCTGATGTGCCTCAAGGGAGTATCTTGGGCCCAATCTCATATAACATTTTTACTTCTGTCCTTCCTGACTTACCACCAGGTTGTGAGAAATCTCTGTTTTGTGACGATACAAGCATTTCCGCAAAAGAAAAAAGCCTTCGTGTTATATGCAGTCGGCTACAAAAAAGTTTAGATATATTTTCTTCATACTTGCAGAAATGGATTTCCCCTAATGCTTCTAAAACACAGTTAATTATTTTTCCTCATAAACCAAGAGTTTCATTTCTCAAACCCACCAATAACCACGTTATTAAGATGAACGGTGTGGTCTTAAATTGGTCTGATCAAGTTAAATACTTGGGGCTAATTTATGATAAGAATCTTACTTTCAAGGAGCACATTGAAAATATCCAGTCAAAGTGCAATAAGTATACCAAATGTTTATATCCTCTTATCAACAGGAATTCTAGACTTTGTCTCAAGAATAAACTGTAAATTTACAAACAAATTTTTAGGCCAGCAATGTTATATGCAGTTCACATCCGGACAAGTTGTTGTGCAACCAGGAAGAAGACACTTCAAAGGATTCAGAATAAACTTTTGAAAAGGATTTTGAAGCGTCCTCCCTGGTTTAGCCCGAACGAGCTACATAGGCTCACTAATGTAGAAAAATTAGAAAATATGTCAAGCAAAATTATCAACAAATTCCGACAAAAATCGTTGCAATCCTCAATTGCAACGATTAGCTCACTTTATAGTCAATAACATAGATTTAAGTTTATTTTAAGTTTTGTTTTATTCCTTTTTTTCCTTGACAAGTAGGTTTAATAATTTTCCCACAATTACATTAACTTACTGTGAAAGCTAAAAACATTCAATAATATAAAAAAGCGTTCAAATATATATATATATATATATATATATATATATATATATATATATATATATATATATATATATATATATATATATATATATATATATATATATATATATATATATATATATATATATATATATATATATATATATATATATATATATATATATATATATATATATATAAGTTAAAGGTATGTGAATTACCGTTATGAGAAGAGAAGCGACTCAACTGCCTGCACAACATAGAATGATCTTTATTTTTCATCTCTTCAAATATTCAAGAAAGTCTAACGTAAACTATTTCCTATTCCCTATGGTTGGTCCTATCCTAATCGCTATTCTGTTATCCTACCACATGTGGTTCCATACCCGTGCCATACGTGTTCGTTCGTGTTTGTTTACTGTCGCTGGTTTCCGTTTGGTACTACAGATTGTTTACGGCTGGTCTGATGTTTATATTGTTTTGGATCGCGTTGTTCGTCAATCCAGGCAAGGTTTTCCATAACTGCTCTTTCCCCAAGATCGAATCGTCCCGATTTGATGAGTGCAACGCGTGCTCTTCCTCTAACTAGGGCTGGTTTCTGTTTCTATGTAATCTATTCCGGTAGAATCCAACTATTCCTAGAAAGAAAGCTAAGATTAAAAGTCCAAGGGCTGACTTAGTTTTAGTGAGCTGTGTTGTTTTGATGTGCTCCAACTCTTCTCGATTCTGCAGGTGAAACTCATGCAGTTTTTCCAAGGAAACCATTTTTACGATGCTCTTTTGCTTTATCTCCAATCCTTCTAGTGGTATCATGAAAGCTGGCGAGCTGTGGTGATGCTCTAGGCTGCTGAAGGATTGATTGTTAATATGAAGAGAGCAATTATTAAAATAAATCAGAAAGGTTCCTGAAAGTGATCGGTTGGATGGCTGGCAATCGGTTGACAAGTTTGCGGTCTTCGCATTCAGCAGGACTATGTGATTATCGGTGATTCGTTTGATTTCTGTTTGGTTGTGTGTTACTACAATTGAGCAGTTACCTGAGGAACCGTGCAGAAGTCTTGCATAACACTCGTCTGCAGAAAGATCTATCAAGTCTTTCGTGTCGCAAAGTACGTTTTCTTCTACCGTTTGGCACGATGTTTTGATGAAGTACGTTGACCCTGGGCTGGTGATGGCGTGCGATGCGGGTATTTTGAGTATTCTGTTGTTAACCGGTAGTGGTTCTATCAGCAAGTGCCTAAAACTTTTACTTACTATTTGTGGAATGAGAATAATGAAATAAATTTTTGAATCTTTATAAAAAGCTTTGATCCCTAAGAATTCATATGCCTGGTCAGAGCTGATCAAAGTAACGTTTTGTTCCTGCAACCTTTCTATAATGAAATCTAACTCTTCTGATTCTAGAAAGTTCTTTGAGATCACGTTTAACCTGGCTAGTTGGATTGTTTCGAAAACTGTATCAAAATGATTTTTTAATAACTCCATATGGTGGGAAATTTTGAAGACCTGAGTGAGAGCAGTAAAATTCTGGTTTGTCTGTCTGTTATTGATTATTTCTTGCCTTGTTCTAATTATTTGTTTCGTGATAATTGACTGCTGTTCATTCATGACTCTTATTATTGCATTTATTCTCTCCTGTAGTTGTTTATTTATTTGGATTTGTTGGTTGTTTTCCCTTACCAATTTTCTATTCGATGCTCTCAGGTCGTTTATATCTCTATTGATTTGTACCAGGTCGTTATCGTCGAGGTTACCTGTGATAAGCTTTATCCCAGAACCTAGAAAGTTAAGTAGACCTCTCTTCTCCCTATTCTTGGGATAAAGATAATTATACAGGTTGCTGATGGTGTTGTATCTGTCCTGAAGCAGGTCTGTCACGTCCTTGAAGTTTTGAAATATTTTCAGTCCGTCGATGATTGTTTGTATCTTGATCAGTATTGGTCCGTATTTGTCCAGATCCACTTCGTGATAAATTCTATGATGTCCGTTCTTTATGAAACTGTTTCCAATTTGAAGTGTCAATAGTCCCGGGTGTTGGGACAAGTCGTGGATTTGTATGTTTTGGGTGTGGGCCACGGTGATTGATAGGAGGACAATTAATACGAAAGCTGTCATATTCCTGTGAAAGTAAAAAACAATTAGTATCTTTTCAAATTTTCTTTATGTATTTGTCGACCAGAGCTATCGAGAACTATTCTTCCTTTATCTTCGATAGCTTTAACTGGCAAATATTGCTCTTTTGTTTTCTTTTTAATCCCTTGTACCTTGTTGAAGACTGTTTGATCTTTGTCCACAATAGGTGGTGATTGCCTTCCTCTATTGTGCCTTTCTAGGTTTTGACTTTTCGTTTTTTCTAATTGAAGGATAATTTCGTCGTAAAATTTATCGTGATTTTCTAGCATCTTTGAAACATCTAGGTTCTCCGTAAAATCTAGGAGACCGTAAAAATTTCGCGTGGTTTAAGTTTTGTGGCAGTGTGTATGGTATTATTATATAGCGTACAAGCTATTCTAAATTTTTCCTTTTTGCTCAGATCAGGATAATTGCTTTGAATACAACGAAAGATTTCTGCTACAGTTGAGTGAAACCTTTCTACTGTACCATTGCTTTCACTATGGTTAGGAGGTGTGTAGTGTACTGCGATGTTTAAGCTATGTAATAGGCCTCTAATTTTGACTGATTTGAGAGCGGGCTCATTGTCACATACTATGAGATTTGGAGTACCGTATAGAGAGAAAAATTTTGTGAGTCCTTTTCGAATGTCGTTTATAGTTCTGGATTTAATTGGTAGTAGAATTCCGAATTTGGAAAATTTGTCTACTGCTGACAAGAACTTATCTGGTTGGCTTATAAAAATGTCTATGTGCACTATTTCGAATGGTTTTCTAACGTCTGGAGTGTTGCCTAGCTTTATTTTGTATGGGTGTCTGTCATATTTGTTTTTGTTGCATGTGCTGCACAGTTTATTGAATTCTCGAATTTTAAATTTCATTCTTGGAAAAAAAAATCTTTCTGCTATTTTACTATTATTTTCCCATATTCCTCTATATGCGGAATTGTGCGTTTGCTCGATTATGAGGTTTTGTTCCTCTGCCGTTTTTAAATCTATCAGTAATTTTTGGCTTATGCAAATTTTGAAGTTTTTGTATCCGCTAAAGTGTTTTTGGTATACGTTTTGAAGAGAAAGAATTAATTTTTCTGGGCAGAAGATGCAATTTGCACGTTTGGGATCCATAAAGTCTTTAAATATCTTCATCAAAAATCCGTTACTGTAATTTTCCTTGGTTATTGTTCTACGATAGATTTTTGGGAAAATTTCCTCGTATTCCATACTTTCTCGTTCTGCTATTTTGAGGACGATTTGATTGCTAAACTTGTTCAGAGGAAGTTCGGTACATTGGATAAATTCTGAGTCGTCTGTATCAGCAGAGTGCACTGTTGCACCGTCGTCTGTACTTGAAGAGTCGTCTTGTAGATTCGCGTTTACTTCAACTTGTACTCTGGAAAGACTATCTGCAACGGTATTTTGCTTCCCTGGTCTATATTTGATTTCGTAGTCGAATTCTTCCAAGTATAGGCGCCAATGGATGAGCCTACTATTGGAATCTTTAAGATTCAAGCTGAATGTCAGTGGTTTATGGTCTGTGTAAAGTGTGAATTTTCTCCCGTAAAGGCATGGTCGAAAATATTTGCAATCCCACACAATGGCCAACAATTCTTTTTCAATGGCGGAATAATTTTCTTTTGATTTATTTAGTGTTGGGGAAGCAAATGCGATTGGTTTGTCACTACCTATTTGTCCTTGCGATAGGACTGCTCCAACAGCGTAGTTAGATGCATCAGTTGTGAGAATAAATGGTTTTTCGAAATCAGGGTACTGAAGAATATCGCTTCCTGTTAGAAAATTTCGACATCTTTCGAATGAACCTATAAACTCTTTAGAATGGGTTATTGTTTCACCTTTTCTCAAGGCTTTGGTCAGAGGTTTCGCAATTGTAGCAAAATCTCTAATAAATTTACGATAGTAGCCCAATATGCCGAGGAATCCTCGTAATTCCTTTTCATTTTTTGGGAGGGGCCATTTTTTGATAATTTCGATTTTGTCTACATTAGGCTTGACGTCTTCGGGGGTTACAATATGGCCTAGGAATGCTACTTCTTTCTTCAAAACTCGCTTTTGTCCAATTGTATTTCCATGTTGTATTTTCCTAAGGTTGTAAAGATTTTTGACAGATTCTCTAAGTGTTCTTTAAGACTCGTCGAGAAGATAATTATATCGTCCATGAAGACAAAGCATCTAACACCAATGTGTTCTCTCAACACATTGTCCATAACGCGTTGGAATGTAGATGGTGCGTTTTTTAGCCCGAATGGCATTCTTAAAAATTCATAATGACCATTCTCCACACTGAACGCTGTTTTTTGTATATCTGCTTCGCTAACTTCTATTTGGTGGAAACCGGATGCTAGGTCAAGCGTTGTAAAATACATACAACGTCCCAATTTATCTAGTATGTCGGAAATATTTGGAATGGGGTAACGATCGTCGATTGTTTTTTCATTTAATGTTCGATAATCAATTACAAGTCTCCACTTTTTCTTCCCGGATGCGTCTAGTTTTTTTTGGGACGATCCATACTGGAGAAGTCCACGGGCTGTTTAAGTGTCGAATAATCCCTTGTTCTAGCATTTTAAGAACTTGCCTTTGTACCTCTTCTCTATGGCAAAAAGGGTATCGATATGACTCCTTATGGACGGGTATGTCGTCCGATGTAGTTATGTTGTGTTTTATAGCATTTGTAAATGTTAGGTTGTCCCCTTCGATAAAAAAACATCTTGGTGGTCTGCGATGACTTTCAAGAGGTTCGTTTTTTCTTCGTTGTTTAGGTGATCTGTTCGTATTTTAGTAAACAAATCCCTTTTTATGTTTATGTTTGTTGGCGGTATGTTTGTTTCGAAATTACAAACTTCCGTCTCTAACTCATATTTAATGTTTATTTTCATAGGATCTTCTGAAATGTTTGTTATTACTACTAACGCCTGATTTTCTTCAGCCATGTATAATCCTGACTGTATCAAAACGTTAGGGGTAATAAACATATCATTTTCTACCAAAAATTCTCCCTTGTTTATATTCGTCGAAACCGTAATTATTTTTGTTTCGTGTGCATTCAAGTGCACCGATGAGGCGTCTGGATATTTTTTGAGCATATTTACCGTACCCCTGGGGAATTGAATAACATTTGTTGCTGTTAATATGTTGGCTTTAAGTCTCTGAAGGGATTCATATCCTATTAATCCATCGAAAAAAGGATGAAAATCGAAAACGAAAAAACTTATTTTTGTGGTGCCAGGGATTTTTGGAAATGGATTAAATTCTACGAATCGATCGACAATGAACGATCCGCTGATATTTCTGACTCTAGTCGGAGTGGTGGTCCTACATTTGCTAAAATTTACGTGTTTTTTGCTGATATAATTTTTGTTCGCACCTGTGTCGATCAAAAATTTCAAAAAAAAACCGTCTTTTGTTTCCATTAGTATGTAAGGAATACAGTTGGTTAAGTTTCCTCTGTTACTTCCGCTACCTGTCGAAAATTTAGATCGTCTACATCCTCATCATTTTCTGAGGGTGGATTTAATTCGTCGTCTGTATATTGAAAGTAATCGTTTTGCGGCGAATCGTGATTGGTGTTAGTCAACTCTTCCACATAGAATTTCGGTTGTGGGGCTTTAAAATTATATTGTTGCGGCTGCTGGCTATTATTTACAAAATAAGGTTTAAATGACGTTGGTTGCCTGGGCTGTTGTCTAAAATTGTTAGAAGCGGACGGTTTTGGCCTATTAATGTAATTAACTTTGAGTGATGGGTCCACTTCCATTTTTTGATAATTCCTCTTAGGTACTAATGGAGGTTTCGCGTAAGAATTCATAAGTCTTACATCGGGGTGGATAGAGTCTTGTTTGTAATTCCCTGGTTGCCTTTGAGGATGTTTATACGCCGCGGGAAATTTTTCTTTCCTTCTCTCCACGGCGTTATCATAGACTTGGGCTATCTGATACGCTTGGAGCAAATCTTTTGGTCTCCCGCTTCTTATATAAATACCTATGTTCTCCTCGAGCCCATCGATGAAGGCGTTTCGAATAGACACCTCTAGGACCCTCATAATAGCGGCTTCGTGTCCAGCGTTATCTGGATCAAGGTGAATATTAGCATTAATGTCTGCGAAAAGACCTTCAACCTCGTGATAGTAATCATCGAGTGTTCTGTCTTTTTGCTTTAGATATGGGATTTTTCCGGTAAGCGTGGAAAGATCACGCTTATCGCCAAGTAAGATTTTAGTGTTTCCTTAATGTTTTCCCACACTAAGGGAGTGTGGTTTTTCATAAGGGCTTCATTAGCCTTGTCCGTTATTTTATTTCTAATTTGGCTTAACCAGATTTGATACGATTCGGTGTGTTTTACATTAACATAAAAAGCAAGCACTCTGTCCACTGAATCGATCCAAGTGGCAAGTAGCTTGGCATCCCCATTATAATTGGGTAATTGCTTGATGGTGTCAGGGATTTGACTTTCCCTCAAGCATTTCTCGATTTCATTGTGCTGCCGCCCTTGCCCTTGCAATTGGGCGATTTGATTATCCCTAATTTGCATTTCACGCATCAGATTTCCCATCTGCTGTTGCAGAGCATTGATCTGCTGCGCAGCATGGTTTTGCTCTAGAAGTTGCGCGATTTGCGCATCTCTTTCGTTTGATTGCCGTACAGCTTCTTCCAGCTGTAGCTGCAAAGCATTTTCATTGTTCATTTTTCTATTTTTATCAAACTCCTGCTGTCTATTCATACAGAAGAATCAAGTGAAAATTTCGAATTGTTCTGTTGTTAAAAAAAAATGTTATGCTTTTTTCTGTATCGATTTATGATACCAGAATTGAAGTTAGATTATAAAATCCGTATCGATTTTTGATACTCAAAATTTTATGCTAAGTTCAAAAGGCTGAGTAAATTTTTATACACCCTTTTTCACTGAGTTCACTTTTCTAACGTAAAATATAATTGAGTTCGCTCACCTGATTTTTTTTAACATGTAAAAATGGATTAGCTAACTTGTTACGTAGCCGTTTTTTGATATCTGAGTTTTTCGATGTTTTATGATTTTTTAAATAGTGATTTTTCATGAAAAAAAACAATTTTTTTACTAAAATGGCCGCCATTTTGGCAATTTTTGGAATTTTCAAAAACGGCTACGTAACAAGATAGATAATATTTTTCTATATACTGAAAAAAAAATTTCAGCCCGATCGGTCTACTTGAAGCTGAGAAAAACTTACCATCAGTTAGGTACTGATTTAGAGAGAGCATCCACGTTCCCAGCTGCCAACAGTGTAATACACACTATATTTACATCCACGACATGGAAAACACATCTTCAAATATACCTTAATCAATAGCCAAAATAGCCAAACACTTCACTTTACTCTAGACAGCCAAAAAAAATATGAAAATTCATGATTTTTCGACCTTCTAGAGTAGGGTCCCCCTTAATTCGTCTCCAAATCAAAATTCAAAGTGATGACATGTGATTCTTTTTTTATTAAAATGTTCGTTGATGTTTAAAGAAGACATTTGAGAAAAAATAACAGGTATCTGATTACTAAAACTCGAGATATTCACAAAACTACGTGAAATATGCAAAATCATGACTTTTATGCTGAATTTGCCTCTAAATCAAAACTCGAAGCAGTGATCTTTACTATAATAAAATGTTCGTTGTGTTAAGAAAAGATATTTGAGGGAAAAATAATAGTTATCTGAATACACTAAGGTCGCTTTTGACGCGGATTCCGGAGTTTACGCGGTTTTTTACGCGGATTCCGGAATTTACGCGGTTTTTTTACGCGAATTCCGGAGTTAACGCGGTTTTTTTTACGCGGCATGTATCCCCCGCGTAAAAAGGGACTTTAGTGTATTTGAAATTTAAATATTTTCCACAAAACCACATGAAAAATACAAAACCATAATTTTTTAGGCTCAATTTGTCTCTAAATCAGAGTTCAAGGCGATGACAGGTGATTTTTTTCAATAAAATGTTCGTTGATGTTCAGGAATGACATTCGAGAAGTAATAATAGTTATCTGATAACTGAAAATAGAGATATTATTCACAAAACTAAGTAAAACATGCAATATCATGATTATTTTGGCTCAGTTTCTCTAAATCCAAATTCAAACCTATGATGCATGATTTTTTCCATTAAAATGTTTGTTTATGTTCAGGAAAGACTTTTGAGTAAAAATAACAGATTTTTGATTACTGAAAATTGAGATATTATTCACAACACTACGTTAAACAAGCAAAATCATGAATATTTCAACTCAATTCGCCTCTAAATCTAAATTCAAAGCTATGATAAGTAATTGTTCTTCATTGAAATGTTTGTTAATGTTCAGAAAAGACATTTGAGGAAAAATAATAGGTATCTTATTGCTAAAAGTTAAGATATTATTTTAAAAACTACGTATGTACACACATAAACACATTGAAATACTCTTTTTGAAATTTATATATATTATACATATAATACATGCAAAATTTTGACTTTTTGAGCATGAGCTCAATTCGCCTGTGATTTTTTTTTTCAATAAAATGTTCGATTGACGAATATCCGGTTATCACCCGAGTGTGGTATATTCGAAACTGGGATGACCCCACAAAACATTTTCCAAAATAACGACTTCTGGTTTCAGGAAAATAATCTAAAGTGGTATTTGGCCAACCATCTCAATACTTCCGAAACTTCCAAACCATACGTCATTTTGAAATCCGAAATGGCGACTTCCAGTTTCTGTGGAACATCCCCAAATCACAAAATGCAATCCAATACAGGTGTTTCCGTTCTGTGCGTTCTCAGAATGTTGAAGTACTTAAAGTGATGATGGACGTATAAGATGTGAAATATTTTTGAAGTGAGTTGTGTTAATAATGCAATGAATTATAAAAAATGATTCCTAATTTTCAAACTTTTGATCCTGAGCATCGCCGCACATGTGTTCAACTGAATAACCAAAAACGAGACAAAATCTCTTTATTTTAAGTATCGACATCTAGCGGTGGAGAGAATGCATTTTACAGTCGAAATTTCATTACGCTTATATTCCATTCATTCAACAAAAGGACTGTATGAGCTCTCGCCGCTTTTTCATCGAGAGAATCCTTTGTTCTTCCCGGTACTGGTATAGCGAGGGGGCCTTTTCATGATAAACGTACAGTACCACCCGCATACGTGCAACGGTTTTTATGTAGATATATTTTTAATGAATTTCATTGTTGCCCAAGTTGAAAACTGAATATCTTGACTAACGACAATATTTTTTTACATTGTACCTAATGTCGTAAGCAGTGCTGGTACAGCGCGTCTGATATGCATTTCTAGCAATGTTAGGTATAAAAAACGGTTCGAGAAAAATATATTGTTGATCGAGAAATTCGGTTTCCAAGTTTAACGAAAATATTCAAGTAAATCAACTAACAGGTTAAAATAGTTTTAACAGTCGTGAAGTTTACGATCCAAGAAAATTTGTTAGACAATGTTTGAATGGTTGAAAGATTTTTAGTTTAATTTGTTCTATTGACGTTGATTGTGAATTGTTACTGAATTTCCACTTTAGAGATCTCTCGAATGCGATCCTGTCTTAACTTGATTTTGATAGATTCAACTATTCAAGATCACCTTTTTGTCTGGTCATTGAAGCAAAAAAAAATTATTTTTTAGTGCATGTTTAAACTATTAGAGCGAATTGTTCGAACGATGCACTGTAAAATCAATGTAGGATGGAACAGCAAAAAATGAATGCGAAAGCTTGGGCACCGATTTGCCGCAGAGTTTTGTTCGAAGTTGCAGATCTGTTCTGTGATCGCCGGGAACGTTTAAATAGTTTTAAATACTTTCATCACAGATAACAGATATCCAAGCTAGAATGAAAAACTCCAGAAATCGCGTGTAAGATTCAAATTCTTACTCATTTGGAATGTTAATGATAAAAAGGCTATTTTTTTAATGGGGGGGTGGGGTTGTGAATGTTTGTAATGATTTATTAATGTACTAATATCTATTCAGAATTAATATTGTGTATTCTGCCACAAATGGTGACATATCAACACTATTATATATATATATATATATATATATATATATATATATATATATATATATATATATATATATATATATATATATATATATATATATATATATAAATATATAATAGTGTTGATATGTCACCATTTGTGGCAGAATACACAATATTAATTCTGAAAAGATATTAGTACATTAATAAATCATTACAAACATTCACCCCCCCCCCCTTTAAAAAAAATTGCCTTTTTATCGTTAGCATTCCAAATGAGTAAGAATTTGAAATCTTACACGCGATATCTGGAGTTTTTTGTTCTAGCTTGGATATCTGTTATCTGTGATGAAAGTATTTAAAACTAGTTAAACGTTCCCGGCGATGCTCAGGATCAAAAGTTTGAAAATTAGGAATCATTTTTTATAATTCATTGCATTATTATCACAACTCACATCAAAAATATTTCACATCTTATACGTCCATCATCACTTTAAGTACTTCAACATTCTGAGAACGCACAGAACGGAAACACCTGTATTGGATTGCATTTTGTGATTTGGGGATGTTCCACAGAAACTGGAAGTCGCCATTTCGGATTTCAAAATGACGTATGGTTTGGAAGTTTCGGAAGTATTGAGATGGTTGGCCAAATACCACTTTAGATTATTTTCCTGAAACCAGAAGTCGTTATTTTGGAAAATGTTTTGTGGGGTCATCCCAGTTCCGAATATACCACACTCGGGTGATAACCGGATATTCGTCAATCGAACATTTTATTGAAAAAAAAAAATCACAGGCGAATTGAGCTCATGCTCAAAAAGTCAAAATTTTGCATGTATTATATGTATAATATATATAAATTTCAAAAAGAGTATTTTAATGTGTTTTTTTGTATGCAGAAAATCATCTTCAAACATACGTAGTTTTTAAAATAATATCTTAACTTTTAGCAATAAGATACCTATTATTTTTCCTCAAATGTCTTTTCTGAACATTAACAAACATTTCAATGAAGAACAATTACTTATCATAGCTTTGAATTTAGATTTAGAGGCGAATTGAGTTGAAATATTCATGATTTTGCTTGTTTAACGTAGTGTTGTGAATAATATCTCAATTTTCAGTAATCAAAAATCTGTTATTTTTACTCAAAAGTCTTTCCTGAACATAAACAAACATTTTAATGGAAAAAATCATGCATCATAGGTTTGAATTTGGATTTAGAGAAACTCAGCCAAAATAATCATGATATTGTATGTTTTACTTAGTTTTGTGAATAATATCTCTATTTTCAGTTATCAGATAACTATTATTACTTCTCGAATGTCATTCCTGAACATCAACGAACATTTTATTGAAAAAAATCACCTGTCATCGCCTTGAACTCTGATTTAGAGACAAATTGAGCCTAAAAAATTATGGTTTTGTATTTTTCATTTGGTTTTGTGGAAAATATTTAAATTTCAAATACACTAAAGTCCCTTTTTACGCGGGGGATACATGCCGCGTAAAAAAAACCGCGTTAACTCCGGAATTCGCGTAAAAAAACCGCGTAAATTCCGGAATCCGCGTAAAAAACCGCGTAAACTCCGGAATCCGCGTCAAAAGCGACCTTAGTGCATTCAGATAACTATTATTTTTCCCTCAAATATCTTTCCTTAACACAACGAACATTTTATTATTGTAAAGATCACTGCTTCGAGTTTTATTTAGAGGCAAATTCAGCATAAAAGTTATGATTTTGCATATTTCACGTAGTTTTGTGAATATCTCGAGTTTTAGTAATCAGATACCTGTTATTTTTCCTCAAATGTCTTCTTTTGTTTAAACGAACATTTTAATAAAAAAAGAATCACATGTCATAACTTTGAATTTTGATTTGGAGACGAATTAAGGGGGACCCTACTCTAGAAGGTCGAAAAATCATGAATTTTCATATTTTTTTTTTGGCTGTCTAGAGTAAAGTGAAGTGTTTGGCTATTGATTAAGGTATATTTGAAGATGTGTTTTCCATGTCGTGGATTCAAATATAGTGTGTATTACACTGTTGGCAGCTGGGAACGTGGATGCTCTCTCTAAATCAGTACCTAACTGGTGGTAAGTTTTTCTCAGCTTCAAGTAGACCGATCGGGCTGAAATTTTTTTTTCAGTATATAGAAACATATTATCTATCTTGTTACGTAGCCGTTTTTGAAAATTCCAAAAATTGCCAAAATGGCGGCCATTTTAGTAAAAAAATTGTTTTTTTTTTTTTTTCATGAAAAATCACTATTTAAAAAATCATAAAACATTGAAAAACTCAGATATCAAAAAACGGCTACGTAACAAGTTAGATAATCCATTTTTACATGTTAAAAAAAAATTCAGCAAAATCGGTTCAGTAGATGCTGAGAAAAACTTACCACCAGTTGAATAAACATGGTTTCGAGAAAAACACTGCCAATAGCGTAATACTCACTATATTTGCACCCTCGATACACAAAATACATCTTCCATAGCCGAAATGCCCGAACACCTCACCTTTCTCTAAACATCCGAAAAAAATTTCACGAAAATTTTTTATTTTTCAACTTTCCAGAGTAGGGTCCCCCCTTAAATATAAAGTCATAATTTTGCATGTTTTACGTAGTTTTGTGAAAAATTAATCAAGTTTTAGTGATCAGATACTAATTTTTTTTATCAAATGTCTTTCCTGAACATTAACAAACATTTCAGTGAAAAAAGAATCATATGTCATCGCTTTGAATTTTGATTTAGAAGCAAATTTAGCACAAAAAGTTATAATTTTGCATGTTTTACGTAGTTTTGTGAATAATATCTCAAGTTTTAGTGATTAGATACTAATTATTTTTCCTCAAATGTCTTTCCTGAACATTAACAAACATTTCAATTAAAAAAGAATCATATGTCATCGCTTTGAATTTTGATTTAGAGACAAATTTAGCACGAAAGATCATAATTTTGCATGTTTTACGTAGTTTGGTGAATAATATCTCAAGTTTCAGTAATTAGATACCTATTATTTTTTCTCAAATGTCTTTTCTGAACATCAGCGAACATTTTCATGTTAAAAAACCTACCTGTCAGCGCTTATTACTTTTGATTTAGAACGATTCAAAATGATGATGATTACTGTACACCTCAGAGACTGAGGGAATAATATCAATAAGATCAAGCGTTACGGAATTCCATTTTTATATAGTAGATTAAACATAAACATAAAACTTAACACCTTCACGGTTTTTGTGATCACTTTATATTCCCCAGGACTTCCACCGTCACCATCAGTTATACGAGTCGAATAACTTGAGTCGAATAATTTGAGAAGAGATCTCGCACCTGTGATATGAGAAACCTAGTAGCCAAATCAGCGGTTTTTTCATCGCATATTTTTATCTCTGAGTATCTTTAATCTCAACATATGTGTAAGCGAGATAGCAGATCACCGCCTCTTGTCATACATCTTTATCTTACTGCTGACAGCGGGCACAAATTAATTTGAGCCCAGGACATGAGTTTATTGCACCCCTTTGGCATCACGCCATGTTTCAAGGGCTAACATCTCAACATATATGTAAACGAGATAGCATATCACCGCTTCTTTTCATACATCTTTATCTTACTGCTGACAGTGGGCATAAATTAATTTGAGCCCAGGACATGAGTTCATTGTCATTCACTGGTTCTCAGTATAGAGATGCCAAAGGCTCGAACAAATAATCCAAAATTTTGTATTAAAACTATTCTTAAAATAGTATAAATATGTTATTTTGCAATAGTTTCCAGTTGTTCAGGTATCATTTCATGAATGATATATTTATATTGATTTATATTCTGATAATCGTTCGTGGAATAGTCGTGATGTTGTTTTGAATATTATAAAGATTGTTAGCGGCGATTTCTTTATTTTTTGCAAAAACATGATGTTTTTGTTTTTCACCTGCAGATATCATCACTTGCCAGCCATGTAGCACATTTCTCTTTGTGAGTAGTCATATTTGTATTCTTCCAGGCTGCGAGGGTCACTGTTTTGCATTCGTTGTGCAATGTCAACTTCAACTTCGTTCTGCTCGGAGATACTGGATGGAAAAAAATATTGTATAAATACTAAAGCCGAAAGATTTGTGACCAATTTGATTTTTTTTTTTGTAGTGGAACTAGACTACTGCGTCTATTATTTAGAACTATTGCAGTAGACCAATTTGATTACCTTCCATTATAGTTTGACAAAAACCTGCGACTACAGCGTTTGCTGGAAGATATCTCTTCGTTTTCGATGGAGCTTCAACCGTTGAAGGTGTGGTGAACAAATAGTGCTTACTATCCTATTTGGGGATACTGAATATAATATTGTAGCTCAATAGTTTAAGTCATTCAATTTAGTACTGTAATAACTGATCAATGGAAATTTCCAATGAACTAGCAGTTTGAAAACCTACATCAAGTGTCAAATTCATCCGCCATTACCGCTCGTGGAAAGCTGGATAGGTAATTCATAATTTAAAATAATTGACTGCAATTAATGCCAATTTCACCTTTTCGCCAGGACTCGTTGGCTGGATATACGACGAATAAAATCAAAGATCTCCCGTCCCGCATAATCAAAAACCATTGCTGAAGCGGTAAGGACTTTAACTGTACTTAATGAAGTATGGTAACTGTTCGTGATAATATCTTTTATCAGTTATTACAGTACTAAATTGAATGACTTAAACTATTGAGCTACAATATTATATTCAGTATCCCCAAATAGGATAGTAAGCACTATTTGTTCACCACACCTTCAACGGTTGAAGCTCCATCGAAAAACGAAGAGATATCTTCCAGCAAACGCTGTAGTCGCAGGTTTTTGTCAAACTACTACAAAAAAAAAAAAAATTGGTCACAAATCTTTCGGCTTTAGTATTTATACAATATTTTTTTCCATCCAGTATCTCCGAGCAGAACGAAGTTGAAGTTGACATTGCACGACGAATGCAGAACAGTGACCCTCGCAGCCTGGAAGAATACAAATATGACTACTCACAAAGAGAAATGTGCTACATGGCTGGCAAGTGATGATATCTGCAGGTGAAAAACAAAAACATCATGTTTTTGCAAAAATAAAGAAATCGCCGCTAACAATCTTTATAATATTCAAAACAACATCACGACTATTCCACGAACGATTATCAGAATATAAATCAATATAAATATACCATTCATGAAATGATACCTGAACAACTGGAAACTATTGCAAAATAACATATTTATACTATTTTAAGAATAGTTTTAATACAAAATTTTGGATTATTTGTTTACCATATTGTGTATAATATCGAAAAAAATATGTTCGGGAAAATCGATGTTTTTGAATGGTAACCATACCTAACGCCTAGTTCACCAAATGGTTATTTCTCAGTTTACTATAAACTAGATGGTCAAAACTGAAGCTGATATGGTATGTAAATGGTTATGTGACTTTTTTATGAATGGTTAAGATACTATACGGAAAACATTCGTGTATGGTATTTGTTTATGCGGGGTGTCCCGGCGAACAAAGGTAAATATCTTGAAATAAGCCTTTTTTAAAATAAAATTCATTAAAAAGGCAAAATATAATAATATCGAGTCAATAATGATATTTTTTTCCGAAAGTCCCTCATTGAAGCTTAAAGTACTCATTTTTGAGTCGAAAATGAGTAACTTTTACGCATCGCGCATCAGGTATAATATGGGTAATATTTCCTCAATTTTTATAACATTCGGTGGTACTCAAAAATGAGTAAAACAATTTCTACTCAATTTTGAGAACATACGGTTTTAGGGATCATTCAAATAATACATAACGCTCTAGGGGGTTGGGGGGTATTCAGCGGAGCGTTATATTGCATGTGGCAAACATGTAAAATTGCGTTACATGGGGGTGGGTGGGTATTAAAAATCGCCAAATTCCGGGTTATGTAATATTTGAATGGTTCCTTAGCGAAACTGATTAGGTTTTGACTCCGTTTTAGGTTATCCAGAGTGAGCGTGTAGGTAATTCCAGAGTATGTGTGTATAGAGTCGCACTAAAAGAAAATCTACCGTTTCGGCAACACAGTTTTTGTGCCGTTTGATGCCAAGAACTACACTGAACCAACTTGCCAGGTCGTAACTGAATGATTCATCATTAAAAATCATCAGATTATGCAAACATCGAAAATCATATGAAATATTCGATTGAATGATAATTGATGTTAAATGGCATGATTCATCATGTGAATTGCGGTAAATAAAAATTTGTTAAGCAAAGAAAAGACTTCCGTATTTTAAAGGATGCTAACCGACATTCAAAGCAAATGAATTCAAAAACAGATGTGAGTGAAAATCATCCACGAGAGCCCCATAACGAGAATCATACAATACCTGATTTTATATACTTTGATGCTGGATTAATTTTCATTTGTTTGGAAATTGGCAAACGAGTACTTATAATGTGAGTTGCGAGCGTTGCGGTTGGACTTTTTCACTCTGGCTTGGTTTCGGTTAAGTTATTTTTCGGTTTCGATTCTACTGCTAAATAAAAGTGATTTCACTCGTTAAATGTTTGAACGGGAAAAAACAAATAATACCTTTGCAGTGCGTGAGTTAGTTTATGGTCAAAAAACCTAAAGCATTGATCATTTTATTTGGTGTTGCCTTCTATCAGGCATTTGGCTAAGGCCTATAATAGAATTGATTTATTTTCAACGACGTTTTGAAGTAACGATATCGGCGGCTTACAAAATAGCCCTTGCTCCAATCAGTATCGGTAAGTTCCTTTGACTACCTTGTTTACATGGTCTGTTGGGCACATTTAACGAAGCTGCAAGAGCCCTATTAAATATGCAGTTAAAACGTTCCGTGAAAAAGATAATTGTTTCTACAGTTCAAACGCACTAGGAGCGATTATGCCCAATAGGCCAATAGCTCAGCTGATTGTGTTTTCATATGCGTTTTCGAAAACCTCTGAGAACTATTCTTGTATTGATGATCCAGAAATGAAAACTTGCGTGATTTTTTAAGGCTCAAATACAAATTGAAAAAAAAGCAAACGATAACACTGGTCGACAAAAGTGGAAAAATGATGCTCAGAGCTCAAAATAGTTTTCCTAAATAGATTATAGTTTTCTAACCATTGCTTTGAATTTTGAAGCCAGAAGTGCGTCAAAATGCCACACAGTGAATGCTCGTCGGATTCGTCGCTTCTACGTTAGCTTACGGGAAAACTTATGTAAGTCCCTTAAAAAGTTATCTTTGCCAGTGGTATAATTAACACAGGAATGGTTAAAAAGCTAAAATTTTTCTTCCAGTTCTTCGAATTCTAGGACAAAACTTGTGTTCACCAGTATAATGTATTGTGTTATTTAGTTGCGCCTTTTCAATGCAAAAGTTACAGTCGAAAAAGTGATAAGCGAATAAATGGTAAATAAACCATAGAAGAGATAATGATACCCAGAATTTAATTACGATTCCCGATATTAAACAACAATGGGATTGTTCCCTTTTACCAAACAATGCTGTAACAATTTTCGTAAAATCAATGCCACTAAATTTCGAAAATTATGCATTGATAGCTATGTTAACTTTTATATGAGGCCATTCTAGTACGAGCAGTAGTGGTTTATTCTTTTTGCAGGGGTGGTAGCAAGTTACTTTTTAGTGACTTAGTTTTTATTTTAGAGCCGGCCACTACAAACTGTAGTGACGTGCTACAAGGTACCGTTATTGGTTGAACGATTTTAGTCTGATGCCATGTGGAGTCGTGTGATAAGGCGCGAGCCAAATAAATAGCTTTCGCGGTTAGGTTTTACAGTTATTGTAGATTGTTGACGAGTGACATTTTTCGCAAAGGGTTTTCAAAATATGTATGGTGATTTCGTGCAGTGAGACGATGATGAACAGAATAATCGGAAAGACGAACCAAGCTTAAACACAGTGGACGTATTGTTTGCTGGATGTATTATACTACTTGGAGTTCATGTTTGAAACACTTCCGCTTTGTTGTTGTCAAAGGCTATTTTCCTACCTGAGTCGTACTTAGAAATTGGATTGTTTGGTGAATAAAGAGCACATTGGTTCCCGTGATTCTGTGGTTGGTGATGTCGGTAGGCTAGCTCTCCCACACACGGTTGTGACGTCGGGTTCGAGCTGCTAGTTTTCTCGACTCAGCACTGGGGCACAGTGTATCGTTGTACCACAGACAAACTAACTTGTGCCACTCGATGACGATTTCATTGACCAGGAAAATAACGCTAATTTAGAAATGTGCAATAATGCTGCTAGTGCCGCTATAAGCAAGCGTGCAAATTTTTTATCAAAGACAAAAACCATCAGTAATGCCGCTTGTGTTGATTTAAGCAAGCTCGCATACCCTTTAGTAAAGACAAAAACCGTTTTACGGAATGAAGTGCTAAATAAATTTAAAATAAGGTTTCGTACAAAGTTGAATAAGCTTTGCTTGATCTGATTATTATTTCGATTTTGTCTATTAGAGGGTTTGTTACTTTACATGACTTCTCTTCATCTGTTGGTCACTTTTTACCATTGCGTTCTAAATTACTCTGGAACTCGAATTTTTCATAATTTTTTTCTGTTTCTTTTCGTCCTTTTTTATATGACTTGTCAATGTAAAATTTGTCGGGAAACTGGTCTTCGGGACATCGGTACATTCGGGGCAATAACTTTTGGGGAAACAGGCTTCGGGATAATGGTTTTCGAAGAATTGTTGAACAATCGCATTAACGCCGCTCATGTTGGTTGCTTATTTCATTTTCGCGTTTACCGGGACTGTTACAAAACAGATAAAACAAATTCCATAAACTCTTCTATTCTTCAGGGCACTGCGTTGGAGATTCCTGACATGGAGGATGAATTTTACTTGGTGGAGACGGATAGTTTGAATTTATTAGACCAAAGAGAAGAAACTGTAGTCGAACAATGTTCGACTATTGTCAGTCAGGTAACTAAACCTAAAATTAGCACTGTTATTATTCGTCGAATTCAACAATCCAACACTTCAACAAATAGAACAGCATTTTCTCGTAACACTTTGCATACCTAACCCGTATATTTTATGTAACTCAACAGGCTAATATGTGCAATAAGGTGCCGGAAGTATCGCTGTTTAGTTATGTAATAAACGACGTACAACAGGAAATAGAGCAGCCGGGTATCAGAGCCCTGAAGCCAAGTAATTGGAACATAGAATCAGACAATCAAGAACTCGATACTCATGTAGATAGCTTGGACAACACGTACTTTACGCCAAATGACCTGCGAGAATTATTGAAGCGTACAGACACCGGCAAAGCTATTTTAAGTAACGCTTAACATGGAACACTTTCGAAAGACAGCAAAAAAGAACTATCAGGAATAATTGCGGAAAATCATATAAAGCGAAGTGGAGGACGAGGACGCTTTTCAAAAGATTATTTGAAAAACTATTCGAAATGCATTGAACTTCTTCTGCCACACGAAAAGCAAGATATGGTAAATTTGCAATTTCCGTAACGAAACCCAACAAAAAGTTCATCATAAATTTTGATACTTTTAGATTACGTATTATATTCCAGCAGCACCACCTGAACGGCGAAATCCCGGTGGTAGCATTCATCAAGCATATAAACGATTGAAAGGGACCATCAGTAAAAGGCAAGATAGGGAATTAGACCATCAAAGGAAGTTGGGTGGAAAAGAAAACTCATCTACATCAGATATAATCGAGCGGGACTCCAAGGTTGACCAGGCACGAAGATGGTTACAGCTCAACATCCGTCCGTGGGATATTGTATTAAAAATGTGGAAGGAAACGTTTCACCTTCGTATTACCTGCTTAAGAAGCCTGAAGTGTGGCGATATTTTAATAAAATATCCCCACTATAAAGAGGAGCTCGGATATCAACTGGTAAGCAAGCAACATTTTTCGCCGAAAGTAACATATTATCTATTTAGTTAAAAAGTGGTTTTATCGACTAGCGACAATCGATTTTTCTCTCAACTCGAATCGAATCGAATAAGTTTTAATGTCTCATTTCCATGTTCCAGATCGATGAAGATTACCGTGATTTGGGATACAAAGAAAAAAGAGCTAACTGGAAAAATATAATCGCAAATTAAGGACGTATTTCATATTGAAAGTTCGAAGCCAGAACTCTCTTGTAGTGCTGGAATTTATGAATCGTTCAAATCAATCTGAAGGTAAAGATTATTAATAGTCTATCACATTCACACTTAATTTATGTTATTTTTATTTTTCTTCATTTTAGATGCCCTCGTTTGTTGCTTTTTAATTCTACTCAATTGTTGTGTAAAACCTAGCAAAATTACAAAGACCATGAGACCAGCAATTCTAACCGCACAGGAAGATGTGCTAATGTTTGCTGGTAGTCTGGACTCTGCGCGCGAGTCCATCAAAACACTTTTTGAAGCTTACGCTGCCCAAAATATTACGCCACATCCCAAAATAGTCGCCATTGGAGTTGATTACACCTCTACGAAAAGAGAGTTCTATGTGCTTTACGAGGATATAGTATACAAACTGGATTCAGCGGCTCGAGCCGTAGATGTCTTGATTAAGATGGGCAACATTTTTAAACTACCGTTTTCAAAAATTACCAAGCTTGTGTGGTATACTATCGGAGAAGTTATCTATGACACAAGAGCGCCAGCGCAATATAAGCAAATCGAAGAGATTAAAGCGATATGTCTATGAATAACTCTATTTGTTGCTTCGTCAAAGATTGCCGATACATTTCGTGTTATATTTAAGGCCCGAATACACACACGGCGTAATGATGCCTTCTCCATACAAATTAAAAGGCGTAATCGCGCCTTCCGTAGGGACGCCTTCCAGCCAGAACCTTTCAGCTGTGCCTCCTATTGGAGAAAGTAGTCGTTCGCCGCCTTCGGCTGCGTACTTGACTGCCTTCCGTGTAGACGCATCGTGCCTTCCACACAGCCTTGTGTCGCCTTCTTTTGGCGAAGGCGGTGGCATCGCCGTGTTGTATCATATTTCGCCTGCTGGTGGTTCTAGAAGTGTGTTGCTTTATTTTTCTTCCAACAAACATAAACAAACATGAATTGGGTAGCATGACAACAAGAAGGTTAGCACACGGCGGAGTTCGAGACGGCGTGCTTGCGTCTTCCGTGTAGACGAAGGAAGATGGTAGATGCTAGAAGGCACATTAGAAGGTTTCAAGAAGGTACTGACAATTTTCGTAAGGGAGGCGTTGTCACGCCGTGTGTGTATTCGGGCCTTTAGTTTTTTGAAAAATATGAAAATCCCCTCACAAAACCTGAACCGAATATAGACTTGAAACCTAGCTCGGAATTAGTGCTTTCTTTATAAATATACAACTTCTAAAATTGAAACCTAAAAACCTCGCAGTTCCATAGGGTACTAAAGATATTTTTTCATTATTTTTAGGAATCAGTTCCAGCAGTACATTCCCAAAGAGCTTCAACGGTTACCGAGAGCAGTGGGTTTGTTCAATCGTTACGGGATATTGATCGCATGGCACTGAATTTCCTGCTTGATCCCCACAAACGGCGTAACATAACACGAAAGGATGTTCTTGATGTTCAATCTAGAGTTAGAGATTTAAATAGTCATCTTGAAGGCCTCATCCGTTCAGTAATATCGTTTCAAACTTTCGACCCGCAAACACGTTATGTTACTGATATCTATCTACATAAAATGTCTACCATGTTTGATTTCATTGATACAGAGCACAAATTCTTCAAGTTTCTCACAGAATCAGATCTTTTTAAACAGCCAAGAGTTTTTATCATTAAGAACAATAGCATTAATGAAGTAGACAATGACATTAGTATCAAATCTACACATTTAATCTTACTGGATATAGAGTTTCAAATCAGGAAATTTTTTGAAACCGAAAATGTATTAATAGATATAATCACCAACATCAACAAACTAATGCAAGTCAGAGATAAATATGTAAATTTCGTTAGTGGTATTTTATATCAAAGCAATGTTGATAAACACCCAGGAAAACTAATTATTCCACTATTTTTCTATACCGATGAATTTGAGATCAATGATCCATTGAGCTCCCACAACAAAAGGCATTCGATTTCTGGTTTATATTATTCATTTCCAACACTGCCTGAGCACCAACTAAGTAAATTAAGCAATGTATTTATTGCCGGTGCAATCAAGAAAGTTGATATTTCTGAACATGGAATAGATACGTTTATGAAGCATGTAGTAGATGTGTTCAAAAAAATCGAAGAAAATGGAATTACTATCCATACCAGTAACCGAGAATACAAAATACACGTTTCGTTGATGCTTGTTCAAGGAGATAACTTAGGTATTCACCAAACATTGCGGTTTGCTGGATCATTTTCGGCAAAGTTCTACTGTAGATTCTGCCGGAGGCCGAGAGAATTCTTGCAGTGTGATACGAAAGAATACGAAGAATACTTACGAACGATCGAAAACTATGAAACAGACGTTGCACTTAAACAGTCAGAGTCTGGTTTAACTGGCAGTTCCGCGTTCAATGGATTGACATCTTTCCACGTAATTAGAAATTTTTATGCGGACTCTATGCATGATCTTTACAGTATGGGAGTGTGTCATTATGGGTTTCTTGAAATTATTAACCATTGTATTTACACGAAACGTTATTGCACTCTGTATGATATTAATAGGAAACGAAAGATGTTAAACAATTATCGGTTTGAGCAAGCCCTGTCTCGCATGCCAGACTTAGAAGAACAATTTGTAAAGGCAAGAAAAGGAAAATGTGTCAGCCTTAGAATGACGGCTAATGAAATGGCTGTTAGTAGAATTGTATCAAATATTAGAATTTCTCAAATACGATAATGAAGACTACGCAATTGCGTCAAGATGGAAAGTTCACTGTTTTAACAAACATTATCAGGCGTTTGAAATAGGAGAAAAGCTAGATGAAATTTATGTCATGGTTATGAATATTTTAGATGGACCACCTTTTACTATAGAGCAAATTGATAAAAAAGTTATGTTTCGCAGAAAATTGTATCAGTCGTTTGATTAAATAAAAAGCAGAAAACAAAAATCGAAAAACTTTTATATTTACATGGTTGATAATTCACAATAAAGTAGATTTGTAGTGTAATACGTCCATTTTATTTCATAATGATTAAAATCCTGAAACTATGAGATATTTTTTTTCTCTTCAATGTGTTCTAATCTCATATTGCAGTGTGTTATGTTTCAAACTTAAATTGTATGATCGCTTAAGGAAAACGCGATGAGTCTCTCACTATTTCAATGAAAAACATACAGTTTGTTTATTTTTTCCTTCCTTCGAATGAATGATAATCATCCTGTCTCAGAATTGTTTACATACAGCAATGCTATGTTTATGTTACTGAACTCGCGGATGATATTCATCCTGAAGCTAACACAAAATCCGTATAGGGCTTCAATGAAGCAATAATCATACACTAATGTGCGGCCGATTTGGTTCAGTGTATGCAGTTTTGTTTTTCACCATGCTTAAGCGAATATCATTTTTTGGAAATCTTCACAAGGTACACAGTTTTGAAAGAGTACACCGGTGGTGCTTTGTAAAATTTAACTGAACCAGTACAGGTACAGGTTTAATGTTGGAATAAAATGTGTAGTTAAAACTTCGGTAAAACACATATTCTTATCACGCTTAATTACAACACTTTTCATCCACTCCTAACATTATCACTTTGTTTTAGGATTGTTCGATCTTGGATCGATCTTCAAAAATTCTTTTTCGCTCCAAATTTCGATTTTCTGGATCGATTTTTTCGTTTCGAAAAGATTGTTTTTGACGTGGGACTACGTCTTTCTTCACTATACTAAGGTACATCCTGGAAAAACTGGATTGAACATGTAACGTTTTTGGTTGGCGGAATGGAAGATTTTAGATGCTAATAGCGCTCAAGCAATTGTTACGATTTCAATAGTTAACTTACCGTTGGAAAGCTAAAATATACAAGATTCGTATAACATGATGATTTTAGTTACCATTTTCTTATTACTCCGTGAAAATTGCGGGAAAGTTTGAAGGTCGAATATCCACATACATTTTTCATACGATTGGTATATTTCCCTAACGCAGACTTCAAAAAAATAGACGAAATGATTTCATGCATTCAGGCATTGGCTAGCAATGCCAGCCAATTGGCATCGCATTCATCATGGGTGATGAATAGCGACGAAGAAAGAAAGCAGAGATGCTTCCACGTGATTGGTTCTTCCCCCAATCACTCAAGTTTCCCACACTGAGTGACGCTATAAAAGGATATTCTGTGTTGAGAGAAGGTCCCTGGTCGACCGTCAAAGCGAACAGTTCGGTTTCCCTTCGATCTGACTTGGACCCCACCAGTGGTAATCTAATTCAGATATCGTTGTTGGAATACAGCCCGAAACTGGACGTGATCGGCACTGGGGACCATTGGAAGCCGTTGGAAGGGACCATTGGAAGACTTGGAAGCCGTTTGGATGCTGCCGATAGTAATTTGTGTAGGTATAGTGTGTCGTATACCAAGTGTGTGTGTTTGAGTAGCATTAGCGTGTGTATGTGTGTGTGTGAGTAGTGTGTGTGTGTGAGTAGTGTGTGTGTGAGTAGTGTGTGTGTGTGTGTGTGAGAAGTGTGTGTGTGTGTGAGTAGTGTGTGAGTAGTGTGTGTGTGTGAGTAGTGTGTGTGTGTGAGAAGTGTGTGTGTGTGAGTAGTGTGTGTGTGTGAGTAGTGTGTGTGTGTGAGTAGTGTGTGTGTGTGAGTAGTGTGTGTGTGAGTAGGGTGTGCGTGTGTGAGTAGTGTGTGTGAGAGTAGCGTGTGTGTGTGAGTAGTGTGTGTGTGTGTGAGTAGTGTGTGTGTGTGAGTAGTGTGTGTGTGTGTGTGTGTGTGTGAGTAGTGTGTGTGTGTGTGTGTGTGTGAGTAGTGTGTGTGTGTGTGTGTGTGTGTGTGTGTGAGTAGTGTGTGAGTAGTGTGTGTGTGTGTGAGTAGTGTGTGTGTGTGAGAGTAGTGTGTGTGTGTGTGAGTAGTGTGTGTGTGTGAGTAGTGTGTGTGTGTGAGTAGTGTGTGTGTGTGAGTAGTGTGTGAGTAGTGTGTGTATGTGTGAGTAGTGTGTGTGTGTGTGAGTGAGTAGCGTGTGTGTGTGAGTAAGTAGCATGTGTGTGTGTAAGTAACGTGTGTGTGTGTAAGTAGCGTGTGTGTGTGTGTGTGTGTGTAAGTAGCGTGTATGTGTGTGTGTAAGTAGCGTGTGTGTGAGTAGCGTGTGTGTGTGTGTGAGTAGCGTGTGTGTGTGTGTGTGAGTAGCGTGTGTGTGTGTGAGTAGCGTGTGTGTGTGTGTGTGTGTGAGTAGCGTGTGTGTGTGTGAGAGTAGCGTGTGTTTGTGTGTGTGTGTGTGAGAGAGAGAGTGGCGTATGTGTGTGAGTAACGTGTGTGTATGTGTGTGTGAGAGAGAGAGAGAGAGTAGCTTGTGTGTGTGTGTGCGTGTGTGTGTGTGTGTGTGTGTGTGAGTAGCGTGTGTGTGTGTGTGAGTAGCGTGTGTGTGTGTGTGAGTAGCGTGTGTGTGTGTGTTTTTTTTTTGTTCATGGAATGTTGTGTATGGTATTTTACGCTTGGTGTGTGTTATATACTATGGCTAGGGCAGAATTAAATCTTTACACCCACAATAGTCCCACGTCAAGCCTTCGTTTGTGCACTCAAGCACATACCCTTTAACTTTTTTTCGATCTGATCTTTTCGATCTCTTCAAAAAAAATTTTTTTAGCGTGCAGCAGTTTTTCGGATGAAAATGCCTTCATGACCCATTGAAAAATGGGAACTACCATTTCTAATGGCATTCGCTCATTGACAGAGATGTACGTTTCAACCCAAAAGTACGTGTGTTTTGCTGTTACTAACACAGACAAATGCACGGGAATGGCATCGCTGTCAGCTACCATACATTTGACGCGTTACCAACATCACTGGCACTGGCACCCGAAAAATGGTCAGTTTACCCTTATCTTTTGTTGAATCGGGCAAACCGGCTAAATGTTGACTGCAATTATTGAATATCAGACAGTTTTGAACAATTTCTTAAGGTTTTTACATGGTAAGTGATATTTAGTACATTAATTGTTTCCCAAAACAAAGTGAAGCAAGCTGTGACAGCATAGAAAGTAGTTTTGGGATAAACGGTATAGAAATAGATGTTCGTAACGCTTGAAGGCTACCATACCATTCCCTTGGACAAATGTCTCTTTCTTTCCCACCTGTATATGTCTTATTGACCTTGTGTAACATTCCACGAACGATTAACAAAATTGTGACGTTTTGCGCTTCTCATCTACGGGAGTGTTTGTTGTAACTTCATTTCATTTTCTGAAGCTCTGTTGTGGTATTGCTGTGAAAGTTGTTTTTATTGAAACTATGGCTCCACGAAACGTCATATGGACATATTTCATCAAGAAATCTAAATCAGGTGTGTGCAAAACATGTCGCTTGAAAGTTATGACGAGTGGAAACACCAGAAACCTCTGGAATCACCTCAACAGACATCATCCTCCGCTGAGCACGGTGAGGAAAAAGAAAGAATCGAGCTCGAAGGTTCCGATGAAAAATGTTGTTTCAAAACCGAAGCCTGCTACTGGTGCTAGCCATGAAAATAGACCTAGATGTCAAACCATCCAAGATTCGTTCTCACGAGTGATGAAATACAAAGGTTAAGCAGGTATTAGACGAAGCAAATATTTGCTATTTTTGGTACGATTTTTATTTGCACAAAATGAAATCTGTATTGAAAAATAGCAAATATTTGCTTCGTCTAATACCTACTTTAGTCATATATCATACAAATTATTATCTGTTTCTTTCAAAACAAAACGCGCCGAATTCGTCGCAGAAATAGTCGCCATACAAACTGTATTGGCACGGTTTCTGCGACGGACTCGGCGCGTTATGTTTTAAAAGAAACAAATAATATACGGTCAGAACAGTGATGAGAATAGTGGCTCACAATGGTATTATTTTCAGAGTATGGTAGCAATGGGCGATATTGTATCGGTATCGGAAATATCGATACTTTTGAGACGATATTTCGATTTTTTGGATCGATACACAAGCGTCCGATACTCGACCGTATCGATACTGAAAACCGCGATATTTGTATCGATATTCTTTTATGCATACGGACCAGCTAGCTGACATGTTACAAGGGCTAACATCTCAATGTGTACACGAGATCACCGCCACTTTTGATACGCTATGTTATGCTGTCTGTCAGCGTCAGTGGAGCCCACACATCGTAGAACCGCTGCGATGTTGGCTGCGATAAAGCCAGGGGGAATCTATCTGTCAAATATCGTGAAACCGTGACCAACACATTTGGCAACAAGGCGTCTGCATGTTTTGTTTTTTGTCGTTTTGATCGAAGTAAAATGGAACGTTCTCTTTTAAAAAACTCGAGAAATCGCGGTAAACTTCTATTAATAATGCGTTCCGTAGTGAAATTTTGGAACAGCAACAAGTTTTTAACGAAAATTTGTGATGTTTTATCGTCACATTGGTAATTTATCAAACGTCATGGACCAACAAACTTCATGGACCAGAGTTGATCTGCCATAACGCACACATATATGAAATTTGACAGCGGTAAATCCCCCCTGGATAAAGCAAAGCAAATCGGATGGAGATGCCAGCTAGTTGATACGAGCTGGAACCACTGAAAAGCTGCCACTGTCAGTATAAGTATCGCACAAGTCTATTTGACACTCTTTGACCAAGCGTCAAATATTTGGCACTTTTTGACAGATAAAAATTTGGTCGAAGATAATTATTTGTCACTCTCCAATTTTAACATGAGGCAAACACGGGCAAACAACAACCATGATGTCAAATAAATTTGACCATTATGTCAGAAGGTCAAAAATTTGACCATTAGACAAAGAGTGTACTACAGGCTTCAGATGGAGAAATAGATAGAGAGAATGTTGTGAGCCAAACGAACTGTCAAAATCTGAGCCAAACGCAGCATAGGGCCAAATTCGAAATTTGTTTTACTTAAGCCACACATTTAAAGCCAAAAAGGCGTGCTCAATAATAACGTGTTCTCAAATACTTTCAAAAATAGGCATAGCTCTACGTTGCATTATTAAGGCACAAAACTTATATTGTTTCTCTGACAATTGATTAAAATATTGTTTGTTTACATTTATACTCAGCTTCATTTGTTTTTATTTCAATTAATTCTACTTTCTGCGTTAAAACGCATC
This sequence comes from Wyeomyia smithii, assembly GCF_029784165.1. Taxonomy (NCBI): domain Eukaryota; kingdom Metazoa; phylum Arthropoda; class Insecta; order Diptera; family Culicidae; genus Wyeomyia; species Wyeomyia smithii. The sequence goes on from NC_073695.1 coordinate 126,725,264, forward strand.
CACAAACCTCTCAAACGAAATTCAACGTTATCAGAAATGATGTTTGGCTTCGATTTAGTTGAACTATAACCCAACGAGCGGGAGCCCAACTAAACATAGCCCAACGAGCGAAATTTGACTGTATTTTAAAAACAAATATAAGTTTTCTGGTTACACTGTTCAGATCGAATATTTGCAAGCGGAAACTAACTCATGCTTTCCGTCGACACAAGTTAGAGTACAAGTGAAAAAAAAAGTTGCAATATTTATTAGTTAGAAAAATTCAGCGGTGTACTTCACTATCTTATTTTTGCTGACATATCTAACTTTTTTATGTCATCAATTAATATGGAAGTGTGTCAATAATTTATACAAATAAGACGGGAGCTTCACAGCTCATTGGGCCAGTGAATACAAATCTTGAAGATATAAGTTGTTTAATTCATTTGTTTGCCAAAGCTCAGAATTTCTGCATTACCTGTATGTATTTGTTTGTGAAGTCATTTGATTCATGCTGCTCTAGAGAATGCGGATAGATACCAGAAAAACAACAAAAAGTCGGCACATCAAATTTTCATTGCTGGAAACCACCAAAATTTTGCTGATTTTTGGTGTGCTGTGCTTCCAGCAATCTGTTCAGCAAAATGAAATTTGCTAATTATTCAGTAATGCTCAATTGCATAAAAGTGACAGGTCGTTTGCTGCATGTTCGGTAAAACAAAATACAACTTGCTGGTTGTCAGCTATGACAATTTGCTGTTCATTCAGCAAAGCATAAATCAATTTGCTGGTTAACCAGTTAATTCAAGGGAACCATGTTTCCGTCAGGCACCAGATTCCATCCGCCCATCGGATCATAGGCAAATTACTGTTGAACTAGAGATGTATGATTATCATTTCAACTTTTGAGTTCATCTAGCCCAACAAGAACTTAGCTATGGTCCCATATTCGCTATCAGGAGCTTAGCGATGATCCCGTACCAGCTGCACAGCGATTTGGCGCGTTTTACTAATGACAGCTTGACGTAAATTTTTTGACATATCAATTCTTTTGCTGGATTCCAGCAACCATTCATTTACTGTTTTCTGTTCAGCAAATAGTTTTGCTGTATTTTCGCGAATCACTGAATTGAATACTGGTTTTCAGTAAATTCAGGGTGGCCACTCAATATCAATTTTCAATTTCCCGGTTTTCCCGATGATATTTAGTGAAATTTCCCGGTGTTTTATTTTTAAAACATATGAGAAAAAAATCAATTTTCACATGCTTATTTGTGCCTTGCAAAAATAGTGTTACAAAACTATGAAAAACATTCCTCCTTCATCGTGTTTAGCTGTTTGTCGACTTTAGCAAGTACCTTCATGGTGATCTGCTGCACAATTTTCGCCCTCTTTATCTCCAAATCGTTGACAATCTTTGCCTTCTCGCGCTTTTTTGCTTCCTTCTGCATCTTTCTCTGTCAACCTTCTCTCGAGCTTGCAGTGCTTCTGTATCAGGATGCCAATGAAATGCGTGGGATAAATTCAAGAGTTGGGGCATAGAGTTTTTGTCTTCTAGAAAAATGTCCTCAGGCAAAACTTCAAGCGGACTTTGGGAAGAAGAGCCTCAGAGTGACCAATGAAAAAAATGCACATGAAACTGTCTAGATGCATTATGAAAAATGCATGAAACGTTGATATCTGTTATTTCAAAACAATTTTTTTTTTCGAAAAACTTCGATCCTGGGACTTTAAAATTTTCGAGCTGGGGTCAATGTAATGTATCAGAAATTTTCTCATGGTCCGTAAAATAAATTCAACTGACACTCTGAATAAACAATTTGAAAAAATAAATAATTTAGCTACTGTTTGTTTTTGATATAGAAAAAATCTGAGAAATCTTTAACAAATAGTTCTTCAAGGTGGCGTCTTTCCCCAACAAAATCAAGTAGTCAAAAGGTCCAACACAGAATGAAACAATTTTTTTTGCTGCTTGTGGGTAAAATCATACCAAAAATCGGGAAGTACAAACCGGGTAGCTCCGTTCCGGTCCGGTTCGAAATAAAATCGAGACTCGAAGTTTCCGGTCCTATTTGACTTTTGACCGGATTCTCCCTGATGCGATGTCGAACACTATTCACAAGAAGTTTCAATACGCCTCCTGCGACGCTGATAACTTTTTGACTTCTTTAAAATCTGACAATATATGTTACGGAACAGTAAATTTATCCACCTGATCAAGCCTGATTTTATTTGACACAGATCTTGCTGCGAAGCCGCTGTCGACTTTAACTGAAACCAACAACCAACTTTCCCCTATCGGGCAGAATCATGCCAGTTAGGTAAACATTAAAAAAACAGGGTCTCATGTTGACATTTCCTCAGAAACTGTTGAACAAATAAAGCGGCAGACATGAAGGAGGATGATTTTCCCGGCGTGAAGCCTAATTTCCCGGTTTTCCCGTATTTTTTTCCCGGTGGTTTAAAATTCCCGGCTTTTTCCCGCTTTTCCCGTTTTTCCGGTAAAGTGGCCACCCTGAGTAAATGTATTTATCAAAAATTCAAAAAATGATCTTAGCTATAGTATCGATACTTCTGGTATCGATACTTTTTGACCGATATTTTGAGTAACTCGATACTTTTGGTTCTCCGGGTATCGATACTGAAGTATCGATACTCTCCGTCGTATCGCCCAATGCTAGAGCATGGAGGAAGAACTGCTGAAATCGATGAAGCGTTAATATTCATGATTGCCAGAGACAATCTTCCTTTGCGAACAGTCGAACGTGATGGATTTGTCCACTTCTGCAAAGTGACAATTCCTTTGTACAAGCTTCCGTCAAGGAACAAAGTCACGGAGATGATTGATGCAAAGTTCGAAATTTTAAGTGGTGTAGTGAAAACTGCTCTTTCCAAGGTTGAATCGTGTTCCTTGACCGCAGAAATCTGGACTGATACTGGAAACAATCAGAGTTACCTAGGTGTAACGGCACACTAAGACGAAGCTGAATTGAAATCGATGGCCCTAACTGCCCACCCACTTGATCAAGCGCACACAAAGGAGTATATAGCAGGAATGCTACGAAACGTTTGTGTTGAATGGAACATTGATCTGGACAAAGTAAAGCACTTTTGATAATGAAATTAAATTTTATAACGATATGTTGTTTTAAATTTTTGCAGGTATCCGTTATAGTTACGGATGGGGAAGCCAACATCGTGTCTGCTGCAAAAAATGTTTTTGGAGATGCGAGACATGTTATATGTGTCGACCACAGCTTGAGTCGCATCACCACTATTGACAAATTGCCTCTATTTGAAATTCTTCTGACGAAAATACGGTCCATCGTAGCTTTTTTCGAGAAATCCATCAATGCTGTGGATGAGATTCGTGCCCTGCAGCTCAAAGAGGTTAGCTCCGATGCCGACATATTAAAGCTAATCAAGGATGAGCCTACCAGGTGGGGCAGCAACTACGCGATGCCGGAACGCTTCATTAAGCTTGCAGATAAGGTTAGTTTAATACTTTTGCGGTATACTTCCGTTCAAATGTTAACCGGCTCAGAACTGGCGGCGGCTACTGAGGGGCACGATTTACTGCAACCTGTGGCTCATACGATAACTGAGCTGGAAGGTGAAACTGTTTCCCTTTCAGGGAAGGTGATCCCGATGTTAAAGAACATGAAAAGGGTAGGATGAAGAGTGCTCTTCAGAATTTAATTCAAGTTATATCTATCGAAAACTATTATTCCAGAGTATCGACTCAATGAGTCCTACTACCGAGCCAGTCAGACAATTGAAAACGATGTTTCAGGCACAATATGAGCGAAAATTCAAGGATATAGAATTCGTAGATACATTTTCTATTGCGACGCTGTTAGATCCCCGTTTTCAAACCCTCTATCTCTGTTCGTTAGCTCATGCAAAGGTGCTTAAAAACGTATCCGATATGGTTCAAATTGCAAACAAAAACTCAACGACTAATCCTAATGAAATTTCATCGTTTGCACCGAAAGCCGGGTCGAACAATTTATGGAATTTTCACCACCAAATGGTGAGCAATAAAAAAAATTTCTCGATATTGGCGGCGTCAGTTAATAAGACCGTAATTATTGAACTTCAAGGTGCACGAATCATCTTTGAACCATGAGCCTGATACCCCTGTAGGTATCTCAGGGGAACTACGAAATTTTTTACACCAAAAAGTCGTAAGTCTTGATTCCAATCCTTTGGCAATCTGGGATTCAATTAGAAGCGAGTATCCTACACTCTATCCAATAGCTCGAGAATATCTCAGCAAGATGGTAACATCTGTACCATCCGAGAGGCTGTTTTCCAGAACTGGTGCAACCACTCAAAACCGATACCGGTTAAATGCCAAGCGGATGGCACGGTTGGCATTTATGGGATCATTGTCTGCAAACTTTTGGGCCAGCTGTTGATTTTTTATTAAATTTTTTGTTATATCTTTTTTAATTTGAAATCTGTAAACGAACAAAACAATTGTTAGCTTGATTCCTACAGGGTTTACAAAACAAACGCCACAAACGCTGCAAGGTATCGTAAATAAAACATGTTATTATTATATATTGAGTACATTTCCCTATTATTCTCTAATTCTCTAATTTTTTTCGCTCCGAATTTCGATTTTTTGGATCGATTTTTTCGTTTCGAAAAGATCGAAAAGATTGTTATTTTTTCGATCTGATCTTTTCGATCTCTTGAAAATTTTTTTTAGCGTGCAGCAGTTTTTCGGATGAAAATGCCTCCATGACCCATTGTGTTTTGCTGTTAGGGATCATTTAAATAATACATAACGCGCTCAGGGGTGGGGGGGTATTCAACGAAGCGTTATATTGCATGTGGCAAACTTGTAAAAATGCGTTACATTGGGGTGGGGGGGGTGTTGAAAATTGCCGAATTCCGCGTTATGTAATATTTGAATGGTTCCTTACTAACACAGACAAATGCACGGGAATAGAGCTTTCTACGCCAGAGCTCACCAATACAGGCTTAGTCTGTATCCTAGTAAAATCGATTTGTTTTCAAAAAAAAAAAAATCAGCTGATATTCAATTTCGAAAAATATTGCACTTATGAATCCTAGTTTATTAGTGTTACGTGTTTTAACAAACTTTGTTCTAGTGGAAAACCACATGAAATAAAACTTAAAATCGGCTTACAACTTGAATAAAAGCTCGGGGCAGGAGGAAATTTTTTATTACTACCAGCGTGTTATTATTTGCAACCAAAATTAAACTTGTATTAGTGAAATCGACCACTAATACTAGCGCAGATAGGAAGGTCTATGGCATCGCTGTCAGCTACCATACATTTGACGCGTTACCAACATCACTGGCAGAGTCTATGTTTATAAGAGTCCCGCAAAGATGAAACCTAAGGAACCAAATCTGTCAAACGAGGGTACCAATCGAGCAATGTAAATAAACAAGGTGATAATGTTAGGAGTGGATGAAAAGTGTTGTAATTGAGCGTAATAAAGAATATGTGTTTTTTCCGAAGTTTTACTTACACATTTTAATCCAACATTAAATCTGGACACTGGTTCACTTAAATTTAACAAAACATCACCGGTGTAATCTTTCAAAACTGTGTACCTTGTGAAGAATTTCAAAAAACGATATCCGCTTATGCATGGTGAAAAACAGAACCGTAGTTCTTGGCAACAAACGGCACAAAAACTGTGTTGCCGAAACGATAGATTTTCTCTTCGCGCGACTCTATATAAACATTGACTCTGATCACTGGCACTCCTGGCACTGGCACCCGAAAAATGGTCAGTTTACCCTTATCTTATGTTGAATCGGGCAAACCGGCTAAATGTTGACTGCAATTATTGAATATCAGACAGTTTTGAACAATTTCTTAAGGTTTTTACATGGTATGTGATATTCTAAGTGATATTTAGTACATTAATTGTGTCCCAAAACAAAGTGAAGCAAGCTGTGACAGCAGAGAAAGTAGTTTTGGAATAAACGGTACAGAAATAGATGTTCGTAACGCTTGAAGGCTACCATACCATTCCCTTGGACAAATGTCTCTTTCTTTCCCACCTGTATATGTCTTATTGACCTTGTGTAACATTCCACGATAAACAAAATTGTGACGTTTTGCGCTTCTCATCTACGGGATTGTTGTTGTAACTTCATTTCATTTTCTGAAGCTCTGTTGTGGTATTGCGTGAAAGTTGTTTTTATTGAAACTATGGCTCCACGAAGCGACATATGGACATATTTCATCAAGAAATTTAAATCAGGTGTGTGCAAAACATGTCGCTTGAAAGTTATGACGAGTGGAAACACCAGAAACCTCTGGAATCACCTCAACAGACATCATCTTCAGCTGAGCACGGTGAGGAAAAAGCAGAATCGAGCTAGAAGGTTCCGATGAAAAATGTTGTTTCAAAACCGATGCCTGGTGCTAGCCATGAAAATAGACCTGGATGTCAAACCATCAAAGATTCGTTCTCACGAGTGTTGAAATACAAAGGTTAGTCATATATCATACAAATTATTATCTGTTTCTTTTAAAACAAAACGCGCCGAATTCGTCGCAGAAATAGTCGCCATACAAACTGTATTGGCACGGTTTCTGCGACGGACTAGGCGCGTTATGTTTTAAAAGAAACAAATAATATACGGTCAGAGCAGTGATGAGAATAGTGGCTCACAATGGTATTTTTTTCAGAGCATGGAGGAAGAACTGCTGAAATCGATGAAGCATTAATATTCATGATTGCCAGAGACAATCTTCCTTTGCGAACAGTCGAACGTGATGGATTTGTCCACTTCTGTGTAATTTATTACGAACTTTGCATTATAGCGTCCGCCATTATGGTGCGTAAAAAGCTGGATTATTAACTTTGCATTATAGCTTCCGCCATTATGGCGCGTAAAAAGCTGGATTGCAATACCTCTAAATGTGTCATCTTTCTTGTTCGTTTGGCTCGGATTTTTACATGTTCGTTTCGCTCACAACACTCTCTTCGCATATCTCTCCCTATGAATATTGCTAGTTAAAACCTCGTAAAATAATAAATAAATAAAAATTAAATGAATAAAAACCAGAAAAACCTCAGCAAATTCGTCAGAAGTGATTAAATTTTGCAACCCTGCGTGCAGTTGAAAGGAATCAGGGATACCAGATGTGCAGATTTGTCTGCAAAACGCAGATCAGATTTTCAGAGTTCGTGTGCAGATTTTTATTGATTTGCAGATGTTCACAGATTTCCCATAGTTTCTGCAGATTTTTGTCAGAGTCTCCCTATATTTGCGCAGTTTTTCTCAAAATGTGTGCAGATTTTTACAGACTTTTACCAGCGCGAGCGAAGTTTTTCCGAATCACGAAAAGATTTTTTTAAGATATCAAGCAGATTTTTCCAATTTTTCGAGCAGTTGCAGACATTTTTCAAAAACATCTGGCATCTCTGAAAGGAATTGCATCAGAATTTTCACTAAATATTTATCGTGTATATCAAAATGGACGTGTACAATTAATACTAAAATTTATTCCTCCGAAAATGGATGTTACCAGCGTCGAATCAGAGAAGATAACAGATAGTTTTGAAATTGCAAATTACATGTTTACCATACGTAAACGCAAGGCCTTCTCTGTATATTGTGATTACTTCGTACGTCATTACTCAGAAATAATTCGTTGCTTTCGAGATTGGAACTATATTGTGAAGCAATTAGTGATTGAATGATCTTTGAAAAAGAACGATGAACTGTTGGAAAAATGTTGCATAGCAAATATTATTTTCGGCAGTTTCTGTTCAATGCTGATATGAAATTCGTTCATAAGTTGGGAATACATCTGCAAGGTGCACTTAATGTATATACGTCATAAATATATGAGAGCGAAAAAACCTAACAATGATGACCGATTACACTACCAATCCTCACAACATATCACCCAGTGTTTCTGGATCTGATGTACCATACGTTACGCTTTTAGCAAAACAGCAGTTAATGCCACATGACAGCACATACATGGTCAAGAATAAAATGTCATCAAACAAAGATTTGAGTACGAAAAGTTTTAGTTTCATTGAAAACATGTGGCAAAAAATAACTAAAATTCTTATCCCTGCTGAGCAGCCTCTAAATTTTCACGACAAAAAAAAACAATCTGTGCCAGATATCGTTGTCGATAGCAAGATCCGTACGCCGTTTTTTGAACTGACAACCGGAAAAGCTAGATTATCGATTCCAGATCAAAACAAACATATATCGTTTTCTCTGGAAAATACCACACTTGAACGGGATCCGGCATACGATACTTTAGGCGAGTTGAGCAACAAATCATCAAAAAGAATTGAGAAACATTGGCATGGGAAAGACTTTACAGCTAAAAATAGTAACGAAACAAACAAGAAACAGATCAAATGTAAAATGAGTATCAAAAATCGTAATGAAAAAATTCGCCACAACCTGTTAGCTGACATGCTAGAGGATTATCGACAGGATGCAAATAGCAGCGAGCAAGAATCCGACGTAGAATTTTATGATGCTATACAGCAAGCAAGCTTTGAAGTGCAGCAAAATATGAAGAATAATAACAGTAAACGGTTTGTTCCGACATGTACTTCACTTTATGATGAAACTTTTCCTGACATTGAACGTTCTGTTAATGTATCTATGTCGCACGAATTCTTTCGAGCGCAGCACACGCGGCAAACATCAGAATGTGACAGTGAAGACAGTTTTGTAATATTCTCAGATGATGCACCGCAGGTGATTACTTCAACAAATCCAATAAAGCAACAACACATATGCGCAAAAATCAACCACATTTTCGCTAAACCGCTGTTCAGACGACAGAGACAAATATCTGAATGCAGTGATGACAGTATAGTTTTTTGCTATGAAAATGATTGCGAGGCGGAAGATATCTATTGTGAAACAATGAGCACAGGTGAAAATTCTTCAGACGAGGAAGATATAGAAAACAGAAGCAGTTTCGAAAACAGTGAAAGTAATTTGTCCCAACAGCTTGATTCGGGCTTCGAAGAAAAAAAGGTATGTAGGAAACTGTCATTTTTTCAATAGCTGCACAGGGCTCATGGCAAACGACCGAACAATATGAACATTTTGGAATGGCCAAATTTATACTTGATGGGGTTATTTTAAGTTGGTCTGACAAGGTTAACCCTCTAGTGCCCAATGCCGCCATTTGGCGGACTTCAGTCGAAGTTCCGAAAAGCTTCAATAAATACTTTAAAAGTGTTTATAATGGTTTATAGTTATTTTATCGAAGTCCGTTTAGAAAATAATTTGGGCACTAGAGGGTTAAGTACTTATTCAGGGACTAATTTACGATAAAAAACTTATTTTCAAAGAGCACATTGAGAGTATACAAGCCAAGTGCATCAAATATACGAGATGTTTATATCCTCTCACTAACGGGAATTCTAAACTTTGTTTAAAGAACAAACTTTCGATTTACAAACAAATTTTTAGACCAGCAATGCTTTATGCTGTACCGATCTGGTCAAGTTGCTGTTCAGCCAGAAAGGAAATGCTCCAAAGGATTCAGAATAAAATTCTGAAAATGATTTTGAAGCGTCCTCCTTGGTTTGGTACACTCGAAATACATAGACTTACTGGTGTTGAACCATTAGAAGCTATGTCAAAAAAAATTATTGACAATTTTCGACAAAAGTCGTTGCAATCCTCAATTGCTACGATAAGCTTTCTTTATAGCCAATAAGTTAGCAATTAAGTTAGTTGTAAGTTTACTTCCCCTTTTCTGACAAGTAGGTTTAAATCCCTACGAACGATTAGTCCCAAGGGTGGCCACTCAATCGGGAAAAGCGGGAAAAAGTCGGGAATTGAATCACATCGGGAAAGTACGGAAACTTTTTTTTTATTTAATCGGGATTTTGTAACCAAGATTTTTTCAAAATATGTATTGTGTATGATGCAACTACAATGATGGAGGAGTTGGGTATTTCAATAAATCACTCATCCAATATGCGCGTAACTCTTACGCAAAATAAGAAGAGGCCTTGCTCGCAAAAAAAAAGAAGTTGACGAGAATGAAAATGCAACAAAGCGAAGGAGGGAAGCAGACTAAGAAGCGGAGAAGTTGGAAGTGCAGGACTGCAAGTTGGTCCCTTAAAAGTCACACTTATTTTCAGCAGTCAATTTCTTAACCGAAAATTCACTAAACTTGACCCGCTGACCAGCTGACTACTTTAATCAGTCCTGCTTTTTGAATGAAATAAATGCACCAAATGGGGTCATCCACATACCACGAGTACAGATTTTAAACGATTTTCCATTTCCGCTTATAGCGAATTTCTTTATTCCACTGTGTGCGGGCAAAACTGCCGAGGGATAATAAAACGTCATCGCCATTTAAGACGCAAGTAAGAAAGAGATGCCAGATAATTGTTTACGAACTTAGCACGTGCAGTAGTGGGTTGAAGAAGCTGACAAATTTTACAGTGCGCTTCGGGCAGCACGGTAGGTCAAAACTGGGTCAAAATCGAGCGAATAATGAAGGGTTTTGACAGCAGTTAGTGCGCTTCCAGGTCGAAACGAGGTGAGCTGGTAGAATAAAGAAATTCGCTATTAGAAACTCAATGTTGGTGAAAATTCGGGCTTGGGACGAACTTAATATGCGGAGCAGGTAATTAAAAAACATTTAAAACTTGCCACAAAATAGAGCAAACATTATTTTGATTTTTTTTTGAAAAACTCATTTTTGTACATATTTCAAATTCGTATTTTTTCTGTAAATTATACAATTTGACTGCAAAAAAACTAATTTTGATGTAAATACAATCAGAAATGCTCTTGGGAAGCAGCAGTATCGTTTTCGAAGTTTTTCAAAAAAACATTTTATTTATTTTATTTGTTTCTGCATACGACTTTTTACATGCTTATCGTTTTGTAACTGGCCTTAGGGTACGATTAGGGTAGCTAGGCCAGCCGTCGTAGGTTCGTGTCTCGGCTCGAGAGAGACTGTTAGTGTCTGCAGGATCGCAGCGCTAGCCCTGAAAACGCCCTGTGCACTAAACAGTTGGCTGCTGAATCTGTGGCCAATAATTTTTTTAAAATTTAAGTTGCCTAATGTTACAACGTTGATTTTTTGAACACGTAAGAAGTTGAAATTTCTGAAGGTTTTTTTTTCAAAATCAGAACGATTTGTTTGATTGGTGTGATGTTTCTGGCAAAGTTGTTGGCAGTAGTTGAGTATTCAAAATATTCTGAATTAAACATACATTTTTTACATACATACAATTGCACAATGTAAACTGAACATTAATGATCATAGAAACTAAAAATTCTTTAGAAAAAATGCTAATAAAAAGGATTTGGGAAAATTTCAAGAATTTTTTTTCTTGAAAGTTGTAATTGTTATTGTAATTGTGTAGTATAGAAGGGGGCCTAGGGCCAGGTCTCCAGTGTATACACCGTCCATGCTATACTAGTAGAATAGTGGACTTACTGATTTGAGACAGAACGGCAATACTAGATTTTTGCAATCATTGTAATTGAGCATGATATCGTGCAACCCTCAAGCACTTCCACTATCTCATTTCGAGTAAATCACTAGCCATACATAATAAGACATTGGTTGGGATGCACTTGTAATGCATTTAAAAAATTTGATCCAACTTACTGATTTGAGACAGAACGGCAATACTAAATTTTTGCAATCATTGTAATTGAGCATGATATCGTGCAACCCTCAAGCACTTCCACTATCTCATTTCGAGTAAAGCACTAGCCATACATAATAAGACATTGGTTGGGATGCACTTGTAATGCATTTAAAAAATTTGATAAAAATAATAATGATATTAAATTAACAATAATAATAATAATAATGTCTGACTCATTATTGTATAGAAGAAGAGAAAAGAGAAAAAAGGATATAATAAATAATGGTACACTAAGGCCTCTGCCAGGCCGAACGCCAACGCGAGCGATCGGGCGAAACTCCTGCCGTAGGCCAATGAACAGCTCTACCTATGGCTGTTTATTTACCCGCGGCAAGAATCCCGACCGACCGCCCGGGTCAGCATCCAGCATGACAGAGGCCTAATGTCTCCTCTTACGCCGTTTTTCTACGCTTTTTTACGCGGATTTCGGAATTTATGTGTTTTTACGCGGTATTCCCTGCATATAGAAAGACTTCAATATGAAATCAGTATGAAATCAACAAAATATATTTTGTATATTTTTATGGACTCAACAACTCAAAACTCACAGTTTCGAGTAAACCGTTTTTAAAAACTTTTTTCATTTCCGTGAAAACTTTAAATTTTAAGACTTCTTGTTTTAGTTGAACCTGTTCAGGTCGATAATGAGCAAGTTATACGAGTTGTAATCTCATTTTGTGGTCTTTTTAGAATATTTTAAATTTGAGCTATAAAGACACATCTCCTTAAAACTCTAAATTTTTTGTGAATTTTAAAACGGGTCTTTGTGTCATAAAATTCAATCGTATTTAGCATCGTTTGCCATTGAAAACTCAGAATTGCATAATTTTAAGCCGCGCCAACACCGAATCTAACCGACGATTTATTTCTAAGGAAAAGTAGAAAAAAAAGAAAGACAATATAGAAAGAAAAAAAAGAGAAGAAAAAGAAAAAAAGCGAAAAACAAAAACAACAAAACGGTGGTTTGGTCCACGTGTGAGATCCATTCTTCAAAACTAGCCTTTTGTAAAATAAAAGCATATTTTAATAAGTAGAAGAATTCTCTCACATAGGAGATAGCCAAGAGAAGTCATAATAGGAAAAAGGAAAAGTAATAGATGGCCAACTCTCTTCATCTCCCACTCCCATCCGCCACCCGGGAGTACGCGCCCTATAGGCTAACCACCAAGCCCAGGGAAGAATTTTTTTCTTGAAAGTTTAAAAGAAATTAAAAATAAATCTGTTTCCTTTTCGACGGTTTCTGCAAGACAAGTTCGTGCAGTAAAATGCTTTTTGATTTGAAAAATAATAATTTAAGATCATTTTTCTGATTTCCAGGGAGCCATCCACATACCACGTGGACAGTTTTGGGGGGATATGTGTGATGTCCACGGTCCATAGAAATTTTTTAGAATTTATATGAGCAGTTGTCCACTTTAAAATCGTTCAAAATTGTCCACGTGGTATGTGGATGGCCCCCAGGTTACTGTTTTAAGTTTTAAAATCACTTATTTTGAAATGTTGGTCCCTAATGTCATTTTTTTTATCAGCTTGACCATTTGAGCGCTGGATGCAAACAAGTTGAAGATGTTATTAGATGACCGGAGAGATCCAACTTTAATTGACTAGCAAATCAAAATGCTGGAAAGGTTGTGAATTCACTTCTGAAAAGTTTTTAGAATCTATGTAACACGTGATAAACGAAATACAGTTAAATCGCGGTATTTTTTCCTGAACGTAAAAGAATATTATTTTTAATTTGAGTAAAACAAAATGCAAATCCATGTCACAAATTTTGTCCCCAAAATAATCATTTCAATCAAAATATTTTTTACTCTTAGGTTAAGTAGTTTAATGTTCACCCTTAACTTCCCATAACTTTTTCCGATGATTTAAACAACAAAAAAACTTTTGTACGAAAAGTGCTGTTTTGTTTGTTGTTGTCCCCCTCATAGGTTGTTTTGTTATGCGTTGAAAAAAAGATTACTTGTATCATAAGTCACTTACTGTCATATTTCAAGAAGACAGATGAACAAACATAATGAATGCCCAAAATAGCTAACACGATTATTGACTGCCTAATGCAGGGTGGCCAGCGAACCGGGAAAACCTGGAAAACCGGGAAAAGGCCGGAAATTTGAAAATGAACCGGGAAAAAGCCGGGAATTTAATATTAAACCGGGAAATTTATCAAGTTTATTTTAAACATTATTTTACATTTACTACATGCTTGGGATTTATTGTATTAGTTTAACGCGCTACACATTTTCTACCATCTCACAAACACTGGAAGACTGAAGGAACCATTTAGTTGGTCTCGGGGTAAGATGCTGGAGTAACAAGCCAGTCGTCATATGCTAGAATCTCGGCCAAGAGAGACGACCGCTAGCGCTAGCCCCACAATTTTTCTGTATACTAAAGGCTGGCTACGATTGTTTTTCTCTATTTTGTTATCCTTCGTATTCGCACTGATTAGGACTTCAACAGTAAGTGGCGATCAAACATCAAAACATCACCACTTTACAGGATCAACGTCGTTAGAGAATAGATTGATGTTTAATGCGCAATACAGTTCGTGTTAATTATGCATATAGTTGATTAGTAACAAGAGTTTAAAGTTCATTGTTCGAGATAAAAACTGATTTTTCTCCACCGGGAATGGGTTAAGCTTAAATCCGCTTGAGAAAATGTCTTGAGGCCAGAAATTTCAGAAATTGATTTTGAAGAATTTGCGTTTTCGAAAACCAGAAGCAACGAAATTAATTTAAAATTCAATTCAAAATTTATGAAATAGTATTCTAGAGGCTTAAAAATGCAGAGCCTGTCTTTATTTTTTCTCAAATTGCTTGCATACTCCTCCAAAATCAGAAAGACATATTTTTTGAATAAAAAAGTCAAAACATAAGGGCCATAGCGAAAATTATTCGCCTAAAATAAACCTGGAACAATACCATGTAAGGATAACAATGGTATCAAATTAGTCCTTTCTAATTATCGAGGCAGTAACTGAGACAAGACATCCTTAACAACAAGAAAACGAAAAAAATATTTTGAACGACAAAAGTACACACAATTGTTCATAATTCAGCTCACAGTTCCATGAAACGTTTACAGAGACTAGAGAAAGATGAAAAATATGTTCAAATGTTTCTAAAATTCTTCGATAAAAGTTTTTTTTATTTATTTTCTAGCTCATATGCGGTAGCTTAACGGAGGAGTGTTTACAATGTATTGGCTTTTAAATTTGAAAAGAAGCGAATTTGGTTAGAAGGAGTGATCGTTACGCCCGATTTACTGGGGTTAGTATGGCATTGCCATTTTCTGGTTGGGAATTTTAAGGTTGGGAGTTGCATTTGTTTTTAAAGAACTGATTTACATGAAAATTAGAACTGACTTATCTCTAATAATTAAAACCATTCGCTTATATTTAATATCTAATAAATTACTTAATTTTTCGATTTATTGCACTGCTTAAGTTAGTAGTTTGTGTCGTGGCAGAGTCAGTGCGGTAGGCTACTGGAGGAGACCAAAAAGAAGGAGACCTCACCTACCCTACCCCAGGAGTTGCTTTTGCCGCTAGGTATTTGTTGAGTGCTGCTATTCGACAAGATTTAGCATTGTTGGCGGTGGTGTAAAGGTTCGCCCCGGGTGTCACTGAGTTTCTGAGAAATAATGGTAACTAAAAAGGTATTTATAGTTTTTAGTTTCCTAAGAACAGATGAATTCGACAACTTAGTACTGGAGTACTTTGGAAAAATATCCAAACTTTTTGCACCATCTCATAAAAAGCAACGATACGAACTTGTAATAAAATGCATTTTCTTTGGCTTGCCAACTCTTATAATGTGATGGACATGCATAGAGTTCTCCAGGTGCGTTTGTATTAGTGCGATGTTTACGATTTATTTTTTGTTAGCTGTAAGAATTTTTTGTCACCTGTGCTTCCAAGCGAAAACACACAAACACTACGACACGGCCCGCTTTACACTGTATATTGAAATTTGTGAGAGTGTGAATCAAACTCGGTAGTTTTTTATGCTCTCTTTCAGATGACAGTTCTCACAGGTGACAACAAATTCTTACAGCTAACAAAAAAAGATCGAATACATCGCACTAATACAAACGCGCCTCGAGAACTCTATAGCGGCAGTCTATTGGTAAATCTCTGGAAATTGCTTAGTTTAACTTGGAACTGTTTAAGTTTGAAGTATCTGTTACCCAACAAACAATTTTTAGTTTCACTAAAAATCCAAATCAACGAAATTGTTGCGCCAAAAAAGTATCCTGATTTATACAGGGGGTAGACAAAATAATTGAGATGAATAAAATTCTCTCGAATTTTAAATCGCCAGAACTTTACGAAAAATGAATCAATTTTGATAACCGGTTTCATTTCACTGGCAAACAGTATTATATTAGTATTACTTGGGAACTTGGTGTGACCAACCTACACCGAAAATGTTTCGGATTTCAAGAGTATGTCAAAGTGTACATTTATGCAACGCATAGAATGTTTTAGGCAACCTAATTGTCTATCTAAAATACTTCATTTAAAAAAATCTGAGATCACCGATATTTTCTAAAATCATTTTTTGTTTTTAAAATTGTATTTTTTTCAGAGTAGGATCTTTAACTCATTTTTTTATATTTTTGAAGGAAAATTCAGATAATTTTTACTAAGATATATTGATTCATAAGAAAAGTTCAAATACAGTTAGGTTTCCATACGCGGGGGATACATCCCTCGTGAAAAAAACATGTTAACTCAGAAATCCGCCTGATAAACCGCTTTAATTAAAAAATTCGCGTAAAAAACCACAATAATTTGAAAATCTGCATAGATAACCTTTTAGAGAAAATCCGCTTGAAAATAATCTGACCTTTTGAAATGTAATTCCAGATAAATTTTCAAACGCAAGTTTGCAAAGCTGCTTGGTTTAATAAGACCTTCACACCCACAATCTTCGATTGAATTCTGGTAGAGTGCTGCAAGCTCAAAGAAAAATAGTACCCAACAGGGAAAAAACCGCCAAAATTAACACCCATACTTAATAAATTCATACCTCGATGATTCCTTGGCGAATTTTCAAGTTTTGGCTACCAATGAACCCGAAATAAATTCTGATTTATTGACAACATATAAACCTAAGTGAAACAGAATGTCAGAAAAAGTTCTACGCGTTGCGAAAATGTACACTTTGGCACACACTCCGGAAATCCGAAACATTTCCAGTGACCCTTGGTCACGTCCAGTTCTCAAGTAATACTGGGAAACTAGGACAGTTTTCCAGTAAAATGAAACCTGTTTTGTCTGAATTGATTCATTTTTTGTGAAGTTTTGGCCATTTAAAAATTGACAGAATTTTGCCTGCATCAATTATTTCCCTTATTATACAACCTTCAAAATGAACTTCGGCTTGAAACTACTTGTAGAAAGCACTCCTGGCGAAAACCCGAAGACTTTCCAAAACAAACTGTTTAACTCGTCCGGTTGTTTGAATTTTCATTTGCAGTATCGTAAGATTTGTCATTCAAGGCCTTAACACAATGGATACGTTGCGGCTGCGTTTGCGGCAATTTGACAGTTAGCCCATACATTTACTGTCACATTGACGTCAACGCAACGCAAACGTATCCATTCTGTTTGGGCCATCACTGTCTCTGTTTTTAACAAATTTATATAGCAAAATTGCATTTAACGTATGCGGTAAAAAAAATTGACAAAAATTGCCGATTTTTCATGGGTTTACCTTTAATCGCACTGACGAAACTACTCATGCGTCATCAATCATAGTAACCCATGAGTTAGCAAACAAAATTGACAGCTCTATCAGTCAAACTCTAACTGGGATGGCGAAAAAAGTGAAGTGTGCGCGTTCGAAGAATGGTACCCCGCCGCGTCAAAAACGGACATCGTGCGGCACTTTGTGGACACCGGGTATGCCGGTTCTGGCATCTACAACATCTTGACACTACTGGACAACGATCAGAGCATCGGAAGAAAGCCCGGTTCCGGGCGGCCAACGACCCTGAGCGACAAGAAGCTTCAAAGGATGCTGAAGAGGAAGACCGAGGGAAAGGTGGTTAAATCGCTGCGAGCACTTGGCCGAGAGGTTGGTGCTTGCTCTAAAACAGTGAAAAAGCATCTGGAGAACATGGACATACATGCAGGAAGCGGCAGTCCCGTCCACTGGTCTCGGAGCGGCAGGCAATGACGCAGCGACAGCGGTTGAATAAGATGGTCAAGTCGATTTTCCCGGCAAATCGCGACGTGGCGTGGTATTGGACGACTAGACCTATCGCACCCTGGATGGCAACGACTAGCAAGGTGTTTCGTATTTTACCTCCCCCACGAAGGAAGTGAGCACCGAGGTAAAGTTGATTTCACAGACCAAGTTCCCCAAGAAGGTGCGGCTGTGGCTAACAATCAGCGAAGAAGGGATGTCAAAGTTGCTCTTTTTTCGCTCCGGGCTGGCCGTGAACGGAAAAATTTATAGTACGAAGTGCCTGACAGAAGTTGCGTCGTTCATCAAGAAATACCATAAGCGCGAAGACACAGTGTTCTGGCCAGATTTTACGTCGGCCAACTACTCGAAGCGATCGTTGGAGGAGATGGAGCGGCTGAATATTGATGTGGTACCGAAATCGGCGAATCCGCCCAATGTCCCCACCTGCTTCCCATCGAGAATTTCTGGGCAAACTTGAAGCGCAAGATTTATTCCAACAATTTTGTCACAAAAACGGAGGAGGAATTAATAAAAAAACGAAGAAAGAGCTTAACAACATGGCTACACGCATGTTTTCGTCCGCCATGGCGAATGTTCCGGTTAACTGCCGGAAGGCTGCACGCAAGGACGTAATATTTTTTTGTGAGGAAGCTAACATGATAACCTTCCATGGGAAATTTATCCAACTCAATTATCTGTCATAGTTTTTTTTTTCTTCACCATCTGAAATTGTTTTTTGTTTCATCACCGTCTGAAAAAAAAAATTTTAACGCAAACTTTATCTGTCAAATTATCGATACTTATCGATAATATCGATAAAAGCTCAGGAATTATCGATTGCTATCGATGTCCGTTTTGGGCGATATTTCCCATCACTAGTTTCCGCTTTGTGTAAGCTTTCTGTATCTCCAGTACCGTAAAACGGGGCGAATAGAAACAGTGGGGCGAATAGTAACAAAACTTCCGAACTTGAAAATTGCGATTCTAAGTCTTTGATTACATTTAAAAACCATGCAAAAAATATTTTCTTGTATAGTTCAATAGTAAACAAGTCCTGCAACCCCATTTATGAGTTAGCAGCACTACTGTCGGTTTGCTCAAAAAATTGCAAAATGGAGGCTCAAATTCTGAACGTTTCCGAATACCAAAAAACTTTGTCTGTGGAAGCCATTCTGCTTCACTTAGAACTTGTTCGTGTGATATACTGGGTCGGTAGTTAAGCATTTCAAGTTTTTACGGTGAATTAAAGGATTGCTGTAAGGTATTCATCACCACGTTACCTATGTTTCATGGAAAACTCGCGGTTCGCAGATTAACGGGGCGAATAGAAACGCCGTAGCGGATATTTTTTGTACCAAAACATGTGGATTTGAGAAATGCTATAATATTTTATATGTAAAATGATGTCTGGAACATGTTTTGTACATTTTCAGCCCATCATGGTCAGGACTTACCAACAAAAAAGTCCAAAATAGTATTCGCTCCGCCTGATGCTGTTGAGATTTTACGCAAAAACTGTTTCCTTGTCAAGCGGTTACAAAATATAGAATCAACTACTCTGTGATAAATCGGATGTTACTTTTAGACTTCAATCCAGTAGACAACCACGCTAGTTGCCAAAAACGTGATGAAAGTCTGATTTTTCTGCTGCATGATGCTCGACATGGACTGACCCGAGAGATATGGATCAAGGTTTCAGTTCCACCAAGACAAAATGTTCCCGAATGTCGTGTCCTAGATGAAACGCCGGAAGATGCCAGACCGGTGGAAATGCTCGACCCAGCCCCGAGTCTTCTGTTCCTAATAAGGACTCTAATAGAATATATTCCTTCATAAGATAACAAACATGAAGTAATAAACCGAACATTTCCACTATTTTAATATTTTATATCGTTTTCTTGCCTCTCATATCAATGAATATGATGCAATTGTTCTGTTTTATTCAAATTAAAACTTTAATTTTCTATCAGAACATGAAAAACGTATTTTACTGGCGAGTGTTTCTATTCGCCCCATTGCGGGGTGAATAGAAACATGCAACATTGTTTTCAATAAAACAATGAATTACTTACTGTATCAAAATGGACGTTACATCCCCTAATAAAGGGAGTCAAGACCCATGTTTTAAAACTTTCATATTCATTCTAACCATTATAGTATTTTTTGTACACTGTAAGATATATCGCAGACTGTTTCTATTCGCCCCGTTTTACGGTATGCTCGTCAATCAGTACATGGTGGGTTGGGTATTCTGATGAATATACAAAAGATATTTTTTTTTATATGTTAATGTCGGCATTTTTCAAAAAACAGTATAGCTGTGTCATGTACTGGAGATCACCGCTACCCAGAATGTCTCTAACGGGAACTTTCGGTTGTTTTCCTCGGGCCCGAAGGGAATCTATCAGCTTGGACCTAGCACCAGAGATTTCGGTACACGACCAAACAACATGCTCAATGTCGCGGTAGCCATCGCCACAAATGCAGTGATTACTTTCCACAAGCCCTATGCGAAAGAGATGCGTGTTTAACTTATAGTGATTGGACATAAGTCTGGACATCACGCGAATGAAGTCTCGACCTACATCCAACCCCTTGAACCATGCTTTCGTCGATACCTTAGGAGAAATTGAATGTAGCCACCGTCCCAGTTCATCTGTATCCCATGATAATTGCCAACTTTTGAGCGTCCTCTGACGCAAAATACTGAAAAATTCATCATAAGCAATTGGTCTATCATAACGAGCGCCATCTATCGCACCCACCTTAGCTAAAGAGTCAGCCTTTTCATTGCCCGCAATGGAACAATGTGAAGGCACCCACGCTAAGGTAACCTGATAATTTCTATCTGTTAAAGCACTTAAAAACCGCCGTATTTTCCCCAGGAAATACGGGGTGTGCTTCACAGGCTTCATCGATCGCAGAGCCTCAATGGCACTGAGACTGTCTGTGAATATGAAGTAGTGGTCAGTGGGTAGGGTTTCGATGATCCCAAGGGAGTACTAAATAGCAGCAAGTTCTGCGACGTACACGGAAGCAGGAGCATCGAGTTTGTAGGAGGCGGTAAAATTTTCGTGAAAAACACCGAAGCCAGTGGATTCATCTAGATTAGATCCGTCAGTGTAAAACATTTTATCACAACTAACATGTTGAAACTTATTGGAAACAATCTTAGGGATCTCTTGCGGTCGCAATTGATCCGGGATACCAATAATCTCTTCTTTCATGGTGGTGTCGAAGAATATAGCATTATTAGAAGTATCTAAAAGTGCGACATTGGAGGAATAAAAGTTAGCAATAAGATTTTAATTCAAAATCAGAAATGCATAAAAAAATTCAATTATATTATAAAAGTAATGAATTCAATTTCTTTGAATAGATTTTTGTTAAGAAAACGCGGATTCAGAAAACACAAAACAAGCTTCTTATTTAGCTCAAAAAGGCAAAAATTGTTTCTAATTAGCAAAAAAAATGTATTGAAGCATGAGAGAAACTAACCACATCAATCTAAAATCAATTTCAAAACTGAATCTAGAAAAATGTGTGATCACCAGAAAATGGGTTAAAAAATGTAAAAATTGATTCTTACACAAATTTAAAATTGCCAGAAACGGCTATCATTGCAGATTCATGCAAGGCGAAAAACTATCTCGATTCGGGGTCGAAAAATATGCTCAAATTACTTCAAAAACTCCGAAAATATCTAGAATGTTTCCTCTAATTCACTAAAAATGACTATGAAAAAGTTATTGCAAACAAGAAAAAAATATAAAAAAAATTTTAAAGTCAATTCAATAAAAATTTTTGAAGTCAATTCAATTCGAAATTAAGTTTTGAATGAAAAAATGATGTCAGAAACGGGGAATTCCGCTAAAAAATTGCTGAATTTTAGTCTGAATGAATTTTATATTTTATTTTTAAATTAGCACTTTGAATAAGGCCAAAATCCGTACCAAAGCTTAAAAACAATTGACTAAATTTCTCATGGCTTGAAATGATGGAAAATGATTTCAAATATTTGTCGTTTCCGAAGCTCAACAGCAGCCAAAACAATTTTGAACTGAATTCCAGGTTTCTGCAAATATATATCGCGTGAGGAAAAAAATTCGAACAACTTTTAAATTGGTCCACGATTTCGAAGTGCTGCACAAATAGAAAAATCTTTTTCCACAAAATGTTGATCCACTTCTATATAACTGGTAACACGATCAGTCGATTCTGTCAAGTGACACTTAGTTAATAAAAAGACGCAGACGGAAGAAGACTATCGTAATTTCATATTTTCGTATTTTTAATGTCGTATTTTCGGTAATAAATATTTCGGTAATATTTAAACGATATCGGATGACAAATTTTGATATTTATCGTTTATCCAACACATTGACATCACATCGACGCCTAACAATGCAACGATAAATACTTTGTAATTTCTAATATTGGAAATATTCCGCCATATCTCAATAGTGTCTTGCCTCTAGAGATTGGTATTTTTTACGTTTATAATAAGATTTGTCCTTAAAACAAAGTCCTAATCTTTTAATGTTTTTCTACGATTCTTCTAGTGGTGAAAATGGTTTTAAGAATATACAAAGACGTAAACAATAAGATATGAGTATTAGGCTTACATTAAATGAAACAAAGTTAGTTATTTTCTGATGCAAAAGACATTTTTTTCATGGTTTCGTCAACATTTCAAGATAAGGCGGAGAGTACCTACTCAAACCTTTTTTCAAATACAATATTTTCCTCCAAACTGCACTAGTACAATTCCTGCTCCGTTAAAGTTAGCCCCTGCTTTGAATCTACTCGCTAGTGGATACTACCAAATTAATGTTTTTCCGCTTCACAGATTTTTAGTGAAATTATTTATGTTTTAGTCAACAAACTTAGGTATCATGTCAAATGTGGTCGAAACGAACAAAAATCACTCGAAACCAAATGCGCAATGCCACCCCAGTTCTGCGAAACGCCAAAAATCTCAACCAGAGAGTGCAGAAAGTTACAAATATCGCTTTAGTTGAACAGTTTTATTAAACCAGTAATTAATTTAAGTCTAAAATGACAGAAAATTGTTCCAAAGAACGGTTCAAAATAAATTAACAATTTATGTGAAAATATTTTGAAAAATGAAGCACAAATTGATTCTAAATTATGTATTATAATATAATAATGATGTATTATAATATGATAATACCTCGTTTAGAATTTACACAATGGGCCGAGTTGCATTCCTCAGCCATGAAATGTCGAAAAATCAACAGCAAATAGATCTTGGCCGAAGTAGTTAGCCCTTTTTCAAGTTTTGAAATGAAAAAATGATATCAAAAACAAAATTCTTTCACAAATTTATTTTTTCAATGAATAAACTTGGTGAACTTATACATTTATGCGTTTTAAAACCGGGAAAACATCTAACCGGAAAACCGGGAAAAATCCAGGAATTTGAAATTGGAAATCTGCTGGCCACCCTGCCAGGGTGGCCAGCGAACCGGGAAAACCTGAAAAACCGGGGTAAAGCCGGGAATTCGAAAACGAACCGGGGAACCCGGGAAAAAGCCGGGAATTTCAATACTAAACCGGGAAATTCGTCATGTTTATTTTAAACATATTTTTCATTTACTACATGCTTGGGATTTGTTGTATTATTTTGTTTATTTTGTTTATTGTATAAAATCATTTGACTACACATGGTGTTAATGATCTAATGTAAAACACATAAAAAATCACATTCTGCCACGAACACGCCGAAGGAAGGTTTTTGTTGACACGTTGAAATCAAACAAGTGGTGAACATCTTGGAATCGTCTGCTTATAATAATCATAGGGTCGTTGTCGCCATATACAGTGTTCCTGGATGGTTGTCGTATTAGTTCAACACGCTATATATTTTCCGTCATTTCACAAACACTGGGAGACTCAAGGAACCATTTAGTTGGTCTCGGGGTAAGATGCTGGAGTAACAAGCCAGTTGTCATATGTTAGAATCTCGGCTAAGAGAGACGACCGTTAGAGTCAATAGGATTCTAGCGCTAGTCCCGCAATTGTTCTGTACACTAACAGTTGGCTGCGATTGTTTTTCTCTAGTTTGTCTTCCTTCTCATTCGCACTGATTAGGGCTTCAACAGTAAGTGGCGATCAAACATCAAAACAATCACCACTTTACAGGATCAACGTCTAATGTCATTTATGTCTGAGTTTGTTTCAAAGTTGTGTACCGAATTATTTATATAAAGCCCAGGGAAGGTTGAAACTTCAAATTACTAAAAAATATTTTGAAGGTCAGAGATGTCATGAATGATGCCAATCAGGCTTTATATGTTAACCTAAAATAGGCAAAAACTTAACTATGGTTGTGTGGTGACGCTATCCACTCACAATCAATCAAAAATCCCTGGGTTCTTCTAAAGACTGGAACGCGCAAAAATTGGTCGCATTTGCATTTTTGAATAAAATGAATTTGATGCAGAAATGTAAATTTTCCCACTACGGGTTCATCCGGGGCATCCAGGTTGTTCCGAAAGTGGCCAATGCAGCCAATATTCAGAAAAATGTTTTCTGGAAGACGCCCGATAGAAAATCCTGAAGATAGAAGTGTCACACGCTATACTTGATGTAAAAATGTAAATGTGTCCTCTCCGGGTCCCTCCGGGGCATTCAGATTGTTCCGGTAGTAGCCAACGCAGTCTGTATTCAGAAATATGTCTTTTGGATTATTCCTGATGCAAAATCCTGAAGATAGAGGTGACGCATACTGTATTTTGATGCAAAAATGTGAATTCCCTCACTACGAGTTCCTTCGGGGCATCCAGGTGATTCCGGAAGTGACCAATATTCAAGCCTATATTCAAAAATGTCTTTTGAAAGATTCCTGATGAAAAATCCTGAAGATAGAGGTGTCACACACTATATTTGGTGCATAAACGTAAATGTCCCCTACTAAAGGTTCCTCTGAGAACTTCCGGATGAAAAATAGCCATTTCTCGACGAGTTCTTGGCCGATTCCGAATCTTGATGAACCATTCCATTTTTATCAGGTAACCCATTCCATTTTTATCAGGTAACCCATTACCAAATCCATCCAAAAATTAGCAGGTTTGACATGCCTACCAGAACTCAGGAATATTCCCTACATCCGGTAACCTAGGCCAGATCTGAGGTCAGAAAATGAAACTTCAAAAGTTTTCCAGTTCAATGGTGTTCGAACTATTGAAATTGAATAACATTTGGCAAAGCTACAGCATTTCAAATTTCATCAAAATTTTGCCTATCCTTCTTATTTTGACTATCCCCTGTATATTGATGCGGTTAAAAACCGGGAAAAACATCAATTTCTGACCAGAAAAACCGGGAATTTGCAATTGGTAATCTGCTGGCCACCCTGGTAGTAAAAGGGGTCAACGTTTTTTTTGGTAGTTCTATCAAGTCGAATGGGTCGTCCCCCTGCTCAGTTGTTTGTATTGCGTGCTTTTACAGCTCGTAATTGTCATTATTGTCATTCTTGTTGTCTTGTTGATGTGAAAAACGTCGAATGAGGCTGATTTTTCGAATTTATGTTTGCCTCTTATATTTGTTACCTGTATTCCCGTTTCGGGCTTGCAATTTTCAGCCTAGGCGAGATATAATTTTTATTGGCTCCTGTGTCTACTAGAAATTTCAGGTCGCCTTTAGTTGTCAGAATTTTGAAATATGGAATGAAGTTGTTGTTTTTTATTTTTCTTTTGTGGCCAGAAGAAAATTTAACTCGTCTCCCTTGAAATAATCGTCGTCGTCTGATTTTAAAAGTGAAGTGTTCGTCGGTATTTGGGTGTCACATTCCAGTTCTTGAGTTTCATGATTATGAACTTGTATTTTTGACTGGTCCTCATTGAAACGTCCTCATGGAAAGGTTTTTGAATTTTGAATTTGTCTGATCCCGGTTTATGGATTTGATTATTTTTGGAATGGGCGAAATTGTTGTTTTTGGGAAACGGGGCATTGTTTGACAGGTTATGGTTTTGTGGTCTGTCTGTGTGTCGCAATATTTTGTTTGAAATCCATTTTCTCTCTATATGTAGCGTTTGAGTGTTGCGTTGTTATGTCATGGGCTTCTTCTAATGATTTGGGCCGATAACTTCGCACGTACATTGATAGCTGTTCGCCATTCAGTCCGTCCACGTATCTCGTGAGCGACATCAAGCTTATTAGTTTGTTAACTGCTTCTATGGAGTGTTTGTAATCCTCCATTTATGCTGCTGAAGATTTGATCGCTGTATCGATCGTTTTTACTTTGTGATAGTACTCAGTAAGAGTAGCTTTCCCTTGTTTGATGTAGAATAAAGATAATATCCCTTTTGTCACCGAAAGAATTCAAAAGGACCTCTTTGATATCACAGCATTCTTTAGGGTTGCCGGAGGCGAGAAGCACCTCTTTTGCTTCCCCGACCATTTTCGATCTGACCACTCGTATAATTTGTTTATACGTGGGGTCGTCTTCGTAGTCTTCAAATAAAACTAACGTCTGCTGTGTGTCTTCGATCCACGCAAGCGTTTCTTTACGGTTCCCATTAAAATTTGGGATATTTTTAATAGGGTCCGGTGTGACGAAATTCATGAACGGATCTCTGGCTTTCTTTTCTAGTCCGCTTATGGTTTGCAGCAACCTGTTTTGGTTGTCTGAAAGTATTTTTATTTGAGCAATCAGCTGCTCTGTTGAAATTGTATTAGGGGCTGGATTTGTCATAATGCCTCTATTTAAATGAAATACAATATCACGCTTGCTTCTCGGTTTTGCTTTGCTGCTAGAAGCAATGGTTACGCGGATTTAAATTTCGTTTGGTTACGTTGAACTTCGCGGCTCGCGAATAAGATACCCTCAGGTTTCACTTTACTGTCACTGAATGGATAAATCCGAAAGATGGATAGATATGCGCTCTTCCTGGTTCACCACTCGCGTAACGTTGTTATGTTTTCACTTGTGATACTACTGTTTGTTTTAGGTGATTAACCTTGATTAGTCATGAGAAAAATCAAAAGTACTTACAGCAAAATTATCATATTGCCGGAGCCTGTGTGGTGTAACTCGATCGTAGGTTTCGTTCCAGTTGGCTGCTTTTCCTCCCTAAAGGTCGCAAACTGTCCAGTATCCGCCTGTCAGTGGTCTCCCGGGCCTTTAGTTATCCGCCGTGAATGTGGATGAGTCGCTCTTGGTGTGGACTAGGTGTTACTTGAAGTTAATTCACTTTTAATTTCACTACTTTAGTTGCACTACTTTCCAACTGTTTCCAGACTGCGCCAATTATGAGACGAATGACATTCGCTCTAAAAAAATATATTTTCTCTTGCTCGTTACACTGCACTACTAAGACTGAATTTTAATATCTATCGCTAAACCTTTTTGTTAATTGATTCTGGCGGGTCAGCATTTTGATTCGTCCACGTTGGTGTGTCTCCTGGCTGGCGTTAATTCTTCGTGCTGTTGCTATGTTGCTTTTGGCTGCGTCGGCAGTTGTGTTGTGCGTCGATCGCGGTGGACGATCGATGTGGCTTATTGGGTGCAAGGGTGGCTCTTCCGTTCGTACTGGTTACCAGGGTAGCTCTCCCCGGAACCACCGCTAGCAGGGCTAGTAGCGAGTCACTTTTTAGTGACTTTGTCACTATTTTGAGCCCTAGTCACTAAAAAGTCACTATTTACGCTAAAAAGTCACTCCGTTTAGGTCTCAATTCGTAGGGTTTTGCTTTCAATCATCCGAGGTTACTGGTGTTTACCAGATACAATTTCGAAATTCCATAATGATAACCCGTTCTACGCATATTTGTTTCATGTTCCAGATCAAACATGTTTTCGGAACTAACAATGCTATTTTTAATACATTTTGAAAAACCCCTCCCTTAGTTAGCTTAACCAACTCCAAACGCTTTTCGAAGCTGTCACAGGTGGCACGTATTCCCAGATTTCATCCCAGCTTTTCTGAATAACCGCTTTACAAGTTGGAGATTTTGTAAGAAAAAGTTTATTGAGTTGAGATCAGGTGAACTTAACGGCAATTTATTTCTTTTCAAAAAGTCCCTATATTGAGTCAAGTTCGCAGTATGCGCTGATGCACCGTCTTGCTGGAACATATAGTAATTAGTTCTGAAGAGTTTTCGAAGGCACGGAGTAACGTTTTTTTTCCAAAACTACCGTTTTTTAATAAACAGCATTAAATTCGGCGTCTTTGTAAATGAAAATCAGAGGAAATTTACAAACTGAACGTTATCATTTTGCCGGACACGCTTCCTCATAACAGTCACAATTTTACGACTTGCGGCATCCTTGCAGATCGTGGCCGACAGAATTTTCAACGGTCCCCCAAAGAGAATGTCTCCTTGTATTTTTCGATGGTTTAATAAACGAAATCTCGCCTAGCTTCACACGATTTGAGATGTTTGAATATTGTGCAAGGGCAGTCACTGACCAAAAATCGTTTTACTACGACTTTCCGGATTTGTTACATCGCACATCAAGAACTAAATACAACTGACAGACCACCAACACACCAATGCGTATTCGAGAGTGCATACATTCTTTCACGCACTTTCATTAACACTTATAACTCGAAAATTTGGATTCGAATATATTGAACAAGGTGTTATTACAACCATTTCAATGTGAAATTATGATACAGATTTTAGTTCGACTTTTTTTCTACGAGAACAAATCATTGCACATCCTATGTTCTAAAGACATAAATTTCAGATAAAATTTAATTTATTTATGGTTCAACAATAAATTTCAAACCCCTCTTTTGTTTATTTTTTGGTTACTATTTAGTCTCTATTTGGTCACTATTTTAATGAAAAAAGTCACTAAAGTCACTATTATTTTACTCCAAGTTCGCTACTAGCCCTGCGCTAGCTATTGCTTCAGGAAGCGGCCTTTGTGCTCTACGCAACCTCTTGGTTCTTTAAGACTCTTTGCTAATTTAGCTAACTAACCTGGAGACTGGCCGTTAGCTAACACTGGCTTGTCGGTGGTCAACCTGTCGCCTGTTTCGCAACTCTAAAACAACTTGGGAGGCAGCTGCGCAAACTGCCCATCAAATGTTCGGGTCTTTACACATCCTCCGAACTAGGTTGTCCGGAGTGATGTCTGGCCCTCTACATGTCACTACAGGTCGGACTCGATTATCCGGAACATCAAAAAATTTTTCATTCCGGATAATCGAGTTTTCCAGATAATCGAATCACACAAAAAATACTGAAATTTTGCGATTAACGAACATAAAATAAATATTTCTTTACTTTATTTTACTTGTATGATGCAGTTGCGTACCAGAAGTTACTTCTGAGGCCAAAGGGGGTAAAATCTTAAGAAGCAAAAAAATAAATTGGACATTGATTATTTTCACTCAATCCGAGCATGTCCCAAACATGCCGGAAGTGACTTAAATGGTAACAAAAATGCCAGAAGGGATGGTCAAGGCAAAATTTCGGAATAAAAATTGAAAACGGACACCAAAAAAAAAATCCGGATAATCGAGTTCGACCTGTACCATCATGTCGCTACGCGCATGCACGCGCGCAGGACACACGAAGAAGACATGCTCGGTAGTCTCTTCCACATCCACGCACTCGGGACAATTGGGGGACCCCGCATGCCCGAATCCGTGCAGATACTGCCTGAAGCAACCATGACCTGACACAATCTGTATCAGGTAGAAGTTCACTTCTCCATGGCGCCTTCCGACCCATTCGGATACGTCCGGAATAAGTCGATGCGTCCATCTACCCTTCGCGGAGTTGGACCATTCCTGCTGCCATCTGATCATCGATGATGATCTTCTGATGCCTCGTATGCCCCTTGTGTAACGTTGATCGAAGCATTCTACGTCTTCCTTAATGGCTATGCTGATAGGCATCATGCCGGACAGAACGCAGATTGCGTCATATGACACTGTGCGAT
Organism: Wyeomyia smithii; assembly: GCF_029784165.1. Lineage (NCBI taxonomy): Eukaryota > Metazoa > Arthropoda > Insecta > Diptera > Culicidae > Wyeomyia > Wyeomyia smithii. Next base: position 126,755,042 of record NC_073695.1, read on the forward strand.
ACGCACTCGCAACCCTCAGACACATGAGCCTGTAGGTACTTTCCAGTTTACCACGATAACTGTTAGTACCTAGCGCTTTGGACCACACTGGCCCACCATACCTAAGTATGGACGAAACCACGCATGCAAGAACCTTACTCTTGCTGCCATACACCGCTGAGCTATTAGACATCATTCGAGATAGTCCTGCCACGGCCGTTGAAGCCCTCTTACAGGCATAGTCGGCGTGACTCTTGAACGTGAGCTTATCGTCAACCATAACCCCCAAGAGCTTCAAAGATCGCTTTGAGGTAATGGTGCAATCTCCGACTCTGACCCCCGCCTGTTGCGCTGATTTACGGTTATTCACAACCGTGACCTCCGTCTTATGATGCGCTAACTCCAGTTTCCTAGAGTGCATCCAGTCTTCGACCTTGCGTATGCAGTGCGCGGCCGTCAACTCGACCTCTTCGATCGACTCGCCGTAGACCTCTAGCGTTATATCGTCTGTGAAACCGACGATCACAACCCCTACAGGGAACTTTAGTTTCAACACTCCGTCATACATGACATTCCACAGCACCGGGCCCAGGATGGAACCTTGCGGCACCCCTGCGGTGATTGGGACGCACTTCTGACCCTCCTCCGTGTTGTAAACTAGTACTCGATTTTGGAAATAATTTTCCAAAATCTTGTACAACACCGGTACGTGGATGCTCCTAAGCGCGAGCGCTATGGAGTCCCAACTGGCACTATTGAATGCACTCCTCACGTCGAGCGTGACAAGTGCGCAGTAGCGAATGCCCTAACTCTTACGCTGAAGTGCTACCTCTGCCGTCTTGGTGACAGAGAGAATAGCATCCAGCATGGACCTACCTTTCCGGAGGCCGAACTGGTTACTTGCCAAACCGTTTACACCCTCTGTGTACTTCACCAGTCTGTTGAGGACGATCCTCTCAAGCACCTTGCCCGCAGTGTCCAGCAGACAGATAGGTCTGTATGCCGATGGGTCCCCTGGCGGTTTCCCCGCCTTCGGTAACAGCACCAACCTCTGTCGCCTCCACCTCTACGGAAAGAGGCAGTCATCCAGGCACTTCTGCATGACTGCTCGAAATAGGTCGGGGGCCACCTCGACACGGCTGCTGTCGCTCGCAGATTGGATGTCCGGTAGGTTGGCCGACCATCCCTGGTCTGTGTCTGAGATACTGAAACGTCGGACGTGAGACTCGGCAGCCGGAGGCCAAGGATTTGGCTCGTGGCGTGGAAAGAGTCCCTCGATGATGCGCTCCAGCATCGCTGGTGATCGCTCTGCAGGCGCCAACACGCCTTTGGTCTTTGCCATTACGACCCTGTAGGCGTTACCCCACGGATTCGTATCGGCACTCGCACATAGCCTCTCGAAGCAGGCCCTCATGCTCGCCTTTATCGCACTCTTTAGCGCCAATCTTGCAGATCCGAGTTCTGCACGGCGCTCTACTCTTTGTGCATCAGTACGTGCACGTCGCAACATACGTCTTGCACGGAGGCACACACTGCGAAGGTCTGCTTTTACCCATGCTGAGCAACCTAAGCTGAACAGCTAAAGCCCTTTGTCTCCCCGGGACCGCCGGTAGGCATTACTTCAGGGAGAGGGCCCGTCGTGCTTTTCGCACTTACCTCTATGGGTAGCAGAGCAGCCTATACAGGCCAGTTAGTTAACTGTTAACTAACTGGGGCACGTCGATGGTTTCCCGTCGATTGGTGCCCTGCAAAATACTAACGATCTGTGATGCTGCCGTGATGACCGCATCCCAGACTTCCCTATTTTCGCACATCCTACGCACTATATTCTCTGGCGTGGTGTCCATCCCACTTATTGCCAGCATTTCGTACCGTACCCGCTCGAAGCGCGGACATGTGAAGAACACATGCTCTGCGCTTTCTTCCGCACCCGTACAAGCGGGGCACATAGGGGACTCGGCGTACCCGAACCTATGCAGGTACTGCCTAAAGCAGCCATGGCCTGACAGGATCTGTGTCAGATGGAAGGTTACTTCCCCATGGTGCCTATTAATCCAGCCTGCTAACTCTGGAATAAGTCGGTGTGTCCATCTACCTTTTGTAGTGTTGGACCACTCCCGCTGCCACCTGGCCATTGAGGATGACCGTATGGTGTTGCGAATACCCCTCGTGTCGCGTTGGTCGAAACATTCTACATCCTCTTTGACGATGATGCTGATGGGCATCATGCCAGCCAGGACGCAAACCGCCTCGTACGACACTGTTCGGTATGCGCACGCGACCCTTAGGCACATTAGCCTGTACGTACTCTCGAGTTTGCCGCGATGGCACGAGGTACTCAATACCTTGGACCACACTGGTCCTCCATACGAGTATGGACGTGGTCACGCTAGCAAGGACTTTGCGCCTGCTGCTACGAACCGCTGAGCTGTTTGCCATCATGCGAGACAGCGCTGCCACAGCCATGGAAGCTTTCTTGCAGGTATAATCGACGTGGCTCCCGAACGTGAGCTTGTCGTCGATCATAACCCCCAGAAGCTTCAACGAGCGTTTTGAGGCGATAGTGCATGTACCGGCACTAATCGATGCCTCCTGCTCAGACTTTCTGTTATTTACAACAATAACTTCAGTCTTATGGTGCGCTAGCTCCAGTTTCCTGGAGTGCATCCAGTCTTCCACTACGCGTATTGATAGCGCGGCCTTTAACTCTACCTCTCTAATAGACTCGCCATAGACCTCAAGAGTTATGTCATCGGCGAAGCCCACGATCACCACCCCTGGAGGGAGTGTTAGTTTTAACACGCCGTCATACATAGCGTTCCACAGTACCGGGCCCAGGATGGAACCTTGCGGTACACCTGCGGTAACCGGAACGCTTTTCTGACCCTCGTTTGTGTTATACACTAGCACTCGATTCTGAAAGTAGTTGCCTAGAATTTCGTACAGCGACGTCGGCACTCTGAGACTCTGTAGCGCTAAGGCTATGGAGTCCCAGCTGGCACTGTTAAACGCGTTCTTCACGTCAAGCGTGACGATCGCGCAGTAAAGAATGCCCCTCCTCCTGCGTTGGATTGCAACCTCAGCCGTTCTGGTGACGGAGAGAATTGCATCCACCGTGGACCTACCTTTTCGAAAACCGAACTGGTTGCTTGATAGACCGTTTTCACTTTCTGTATATTTCACCAGTCTATTGAGGATTACCCTCTCAAGCACCTTGCCCGCCGTGTCCAGCAGGCAGATTGGTCTGTATGCCGATGGGTCACCTGGTGGTTTCCCAACCTTCGGCAACAGCACCAGCCTCTGGCGCTTCCACACGTCCGGGAAGAGGCAGTCGTCAAGGCATTTCTGCATGACCGCCCTGAACAACCCGGGGGCTTCTTTGATGGCCGTCTTGATGGCCAAGTTCGGGATTCCGTCTGGTCCCGGAGCCTTGCCTACCTTCAGGGAGTTTGCGATCTCGATCAATTCATCTTCCGTCACCCTTACCGCATCGTCAGCCTCTGCACGGCTGCCGTCACTCACGGTAGGTGGTGACTCGTCAGCCGGAGGCCAGGGACTTGGTTCGTGGCTTGGGAAGAGGCCCTGAATGATCGTTTCTAGCATCGCTGGTGATTGCTCGGCCGGGGCTAGCGCACCTCTAGTCTTGGTCATAACGATCCTGTAGGCGTCACCCCACGGGTTCGAATTGGCACTGGCGCAGAGTCGTTCGAAACAGGCTCGTTTGCTGGCTCTGATTGCGCTCTTAAGCGTTGCCTTAGCGGATCTGAATGCGACACCGCGTTCCGCTCTTTGCTCGTCGGAACGTGCGCGCTGCATCCTCCGTCTTGCACGGAGGCATGCATTGCGCAGGCCTGCTATCGTATCGCTTCACCAGTATGTCGGTGGCCTACCCTCTCTAGGCGGACGAGACCTAGGCATCGTGGCGTCGCACGCCCATGACAGCATCGAATTTAGATGGTCCACATCCGGGAGCAGTTCACCCCCTTCGTGCTTCCATCTTATTGCCTGCCCAAAAACATCTGCATCGAAATGCAATGTTTTCCAGCCGTAGAAGGATGGAATATTGGCCCTACTCGCTGCTTGCTTCCGCACGCCTACCTCATAGCGGATCGATTGGTGATCGCTATTCGTGTAGCTGTCGTCTACCCTCCAGTTCGTGATCAGTCCCGGGCTGCAGAACGTCACATCGATAATCGATTCGGCACCGTTTCTACTGTAGGTGCATTTCGTACCAACGTTAGCCAAGTCTAAGTTGAGCTTTGCCAAAGCTTCCAACAAGACCTGGCCCCTCTGGTTTGTACAGCGACTCCCCCACTCGACAGCCCAAGCGTTGAAGTCACCCGCAACCACCAACGGCCGTAGGCCCGTCAGTTCCACGGTTGCTTGATCGACCATCTGCGCGAACGTTTCGGTAGACCAACTTGGCGGAGCATAGCAACTGCAGTAGAATACTCCATCCACTTTTGCAATAACGTACCCCTCTCTGGAGGTCGACACAATCTCCTGAACCGGGGACCTGCCTGTCGTGCAAATGGCCGTCTTCCCAGACTTGTCCGATACCCAGTTACCGTTTCCGGTTGGGATACGGTATGGGTCCGAGACGATGGCCACGTCCGACAACGACTCAGCAGCCGCTTGGTGTAGCAGCTGCTGCGCCGCATAGCAGTGGTTCAGGTTTAACTGTATCACCCTCAGGCCTGCGGCTTAGTAGCCGGCCGTGCAGCCGGACACTTGGGGCCTCCCATGGCGTGTTTGGCGTCCCGTTTACCGGTACATACCAGACACTTGGGAGGTGCACCGCAGTCCCGTGCCTTGTGGCCTGCGCCACCGCAGCGGCGGCATAAATTGGACCTGTCAGGCCCTTTGCACGACCAGGATTTATGCCCTCGCTCAAAGCACCTGAAGCAAACGTCAGGCTGTTGGAAGGTGCCCAGAGGGCAGACCGACCAACCCACCTTCAACGTGGCCTTCTTCAGGGCCTTGTTACCCTCCGTTAGTGGAAGCTTTATGGTAGCAACCTGGGTGCCGGCCGGGCCCCTGCGGAGACGAACTGCCTCTGCGGTTACTACCACTCCACACTCACGTTCGAAGGCTTGTGCTATGTCACACCCTTCGGTGATCTCGTCCAGGTTTTTAAGCTGGAGAGTCACTTCAGGAGTGAGGGCTCGGATTTTAACCTCCTCGCCTAGCACTTCCTGGGCCGTCTTTTTATAGGCACAGCCCTTGCCCTTCGCCTCTTTGCGGAGTTCGAGGATCATCTCGCCGGTGCGTGACCGACGAATTGTCCTGACGTCCGTGCCGAGGTCTTTGAGCTTGGGTTCGCCTCTCATGGCCTTCAAGACTTCGGCGTACTTAGACGCATCGGTCTTGAAAATGAGGGCGTCACCCTTGCTCCGCCTACTCGCCCCTTGCGGCTTCTTATTGCGGTCGCCGCGCTTCGCGCGTCGTTCCCGCTTCTGCCGCTTCTTATTCACCACGGTGGTCCAATCCGTGGCTACGCCGTTTGCCGGTTCGCCGTTTGCTGGTTCTTTGCTCGGCTGGACCGACGAGCCAGCTTCATGGCTGTCACCGAACAACCGCCTTCGTTGCGTCCTGGGGGCCGTTTCCCCCGGAGAGCCCCTCGCACGTTTGCCAGTCGGTTCGGTTGAACAGACTTCGGCAAACGATGCTGCAGCTGTTTGTGTGTATTTAGACACAGCTGCAGCACTCCCTTTTTTAGGCTGGTTGAGCCTCGCCTCTAGCGCAAGTGCCTTGCTTTCGGCATCGTTAGCCCGTTTAAGGGCTTGCGAAAGCTCGGACTTCGCGCTGCATACGTTCATACGTAACAACAGAAGACATTGTTTCAGGTCTTTTGAAATGTTGCTACGTTCGTCCGTGAACTTGAGTATTTCATCAAGTTGTACGGACACCGCCTCCACGCTTGGGAACTTATTCATGTGGCTTTCTACCGCAGAGAGTAGCATAGCCTGTTCCTGCTCCTTGGCGGTTTTAGGTGTTTCCACCTTGCCACCAGTCTTCGCCGTTCCGGTTGGTGCTAGCTTAGGCGTGCCCGCCTTTGCCCCAACTCGGAACTCCCCTGTCGGTGTCGCAAAAGGTGTACCAACCTGTGCGCCGCCTTTACCGGCATCGGCCAGTCTCGGTGGAGACCGGGCGATGCCCCGCCTGGCAAACGGGTTTACTAACCCGTCCGCCCCATCCACTACCTTCGCCTCTTCGTCGATTTTAATGGTTAACATTTTGGTTAAAAGGGTCCCCCTTCCAGCCGCTATCCTTGGTCATGGTGGAGTGGTCGCCTATATGGTCCCATGGTGGCCTATGCCGGAGCAGTGAGGTCATGGCTAGTGAAGGTCGCCATAGCCCCTCATGAGCAACTATGACGCCTCCCAACCGGCGTAAGTCAGGAAAGGGCATCTGATCCCACTCCTGCCTGATTCCCATCAGGCAATGACCGCGGAACGTACTGGAAAGCCTGCCAGGTTTTACGGGACGGAGACCCCTGCAGCCGTATGCCACCTCGCCGTTTCAAGCCGTTGTCACACGACTTTACTAAGGGAGCTCGGTGCAGGTGCCAGCCCTACGTCGTGGTATAAAATCGTATTCCCTCTCAAAAACCTAAAAACACAGCGACCAGTACACCATAATTGGGACCTTACTGGTATCAGCCCCAATAGGCAGGTTAGTGCATTTGGATGATGGGAGCGGCACTACTCGCTCCGTCGAAGCTGTTTACGGGTGGCCGTGGCTTTTACGGGGAATCGACTGCCCAATGCCCGAAACCCCACCACTCCCTAGGCAAGCTCCCGCTGCCGGTCCAGGACTAATTGATGCTATCACACACCTATCGGTGGTCACGCACGCGTGCATGGCCTCGACGGTCGCCAGGCGTCGACCCGTGGTGGCCTGCAGCTCGGCCAAACACTGCGAAGGTCATCTATCGCGTCAGTCCACCAGTACACCGGTGACTTACCATTCCTAGGCTGTCGAGTCCTAGGCATGGTGGCGTCGCACGCCCGTGATAATGTGGCAACTAATTGGTCAGCACTCGGGCGGAGCCAACTGCCCCCCTCGCGCTCTCTTCTCATTGCCTCTACAAATACCTCGGCATCGAAATACGATGTCTTCCACCCGCGGACGGTCGGAGTATTGGTTCTACCCGTCGCCTGCCGCCTCGCGTTATGGACTACACTATAGCAGACCGACTGGTGGTCACTATAGGTGTAGCCATCGTCTACCCTTCACGATCAGTTCTGGGCTGGAGAACGTCACGTCGATGATCGACTCCGCACCATTTCTGCTGAATGTACACTTAGTTCCAACGTTGGCCAGATCTAGATTGTGCTTTGCCTAAGCTTCCAACAAGATCTGACCCCTCCGGTACGTGCGGCGGCTTCCCCACTGAACAGCCCAAGCGTTGAAGACGCCCGCCACTACTAAGGGTGTTAGTCCCGTCAGCTCCATAGATAACAGGTCGACCGTCTGGGTGAACCTTTCGATAGACCAACGTGGCGGAGCATAACAACTGCAGTAGAACACTCTGTCCACCTTGGCAACCGCGTATCCTTCATTTGAGGTTGACACAACCTACTGAACCGGGAACTTGCTGATCGTGCATATGGCCGCTGCACTGGACTTATCTACAACCCAATTACCGTTTCCGGGAGGAATGCAGTAGGGGTCCGATACGATTGCGATGTCCGACCGCGACTCAGACGCTGCTTGGTATAGCAGCTGCTGTGCCGCATAGCAGTGGTTCAGGTTCAATAGTGTCACCCTCACGCCCGTGGTTTCGTGGCCGCCTTACCGGCTGGGCACCGTGGGCCCCCCATAAAGTGTTTTGCGTCCCGTTTTCCAGTACATACCAGGCACTTGGGAGGCTTCTCGCAGTCTTTAGCTTTATGGCCAGCACCACCACACCGCCTACATAACTGGCTCCTATCGGGCCCCTTGCAGGTCCAGGACTTGTGTCCTCCCTCGAAACACCTGAAGCAAACGTCCGGCTGCTGAAGTATGCTTAGGGGACATACTGACCAGCCAACCTTAAGTTTGGCTGTCTTCAAGGCCAGGTTTGCATCGGCCGATGCAAGCCGGAAAGTGGCCACCTGGGTCCCCGCTGGACCCTTACGGAGGCGAATTGCCTCGGTGGCCACTTCCACTCCGCACTTATCCTTGAGGACCTGTGCAATATCGCACCTCTCGGTGATTTCATCCAGGTTTTGAAGCTGGAGAGTTACCTCTGGGGTGAGTGCCCGAATTTGCACATCCCTTCCGAGGACCTTCTCGGAAACCGCCTTGTTGGAGGCGCTCTTGCTTTTAGCATCCTTTTGGAGCTCAAGGATCATCTCACCGGTGCGAGATCGACGGATGGTCCGCACATCTGCTCCCAGATCCTTGAGCTGGGTTTCACCTCTCATTTTTTTTTCAAGACTTCAGAGTACTTGGACCCTTTTGTCTTGAGTACAGCGTTGCCAGGTCATTTTTTTTAAAATCTGGAAAAGGCAAAAAAAAAATCTGGAAGTCATTTCGTGGGGTGAAAGTTAAATTCTTCGGATATAAGTCTTGAGGTACGTAAAATTTAAGGTGACAAAATTGCAAAATTTCGCGCCAAATTTGAAGTGATGACCTTTTTGCGGAACAGAGAAAGTAAAATCTGGATAAAATCTGGATCATTCATGAAAAATCTGGATAATTGGACATCAAATCTGTTTACCTGGATACATGTTCAAAAATCTGGATAATCCAGCTAAATCTGAATACCTGGCAACGCTGCTTGAGTATGAGGGCGTTACCCCTGCTCCGCGTCTTCATGGCTTTCTAAGGTCGTTTTTTATCCTCTATTCCCTGGCGCTTCGTGCTACTTTGGCGCTTTTTTCCTCCTACGGTAACCCAAGTGGGTTCTATAGCTGTGACTACGGTCGGTTCTTCAACGGACTTCGAATCGAACCCGCTGGTGTGCTGTCCCGCGAGTTCAGCACAACCAACCGTTTTTTCGTATTTGCCGGGGCCGCTTCCCCTGGAGACTACCTCGTTCGTTTGGCAGCTTGCCCGGAGGCGCAGACCGCCGCAAATGTGAAGGTGTCCGTCTGAACCGACTTCGTCGCCCTCCTAGACACCTCCGTTTGGCCCTTCTTCTCAGACACAGCCCTTGCCATGATTTCGGCATGTTCTGTCATCGCAGCATTAGCCGAGGACCGAAGCATATATGCCTGCTTCAGGTACTTCGACGTATTGCTGCGACTTTTCGCAAACTCGATGATAACATCAAGCTGCTCTGACAGCGCTGCTACTCTTGGTAACGTGTCCCGCTGTCTGTCGACCGTCCTGCGTAGTATCGGTAGGCGTACTGCCTACGCGGTCTTCGCAGGCATCCTTTATTGCAACCGTTTCCGCCTTTCTCGGCGGAGACCTCTGGATGCCTCCTCGTACAAATGGGTTTCCCAACCCATCTGCGCCCTTCTTCATATTCGAATTATTAATCATTTTTGGTTAAATGGGTCCCCTTTCCAGTCGTTATCCTCATCCATAATGGAGTAGTCGCGACGCCTATATGGTCCCAAGGTAGTCTATGCTGGAGCAGTGAGGCCATGGCTAGGCGCGGCTGTCATAGCGCCTTATGGGCAACTATGACACCCCTGACCGGCGCAATATATATATATATATATATATATATATATATATATATATATATATATATATATATATATATATATATATATATATTTTTTTTTTTTTTTGTTTTTTTTGTTTTTTTTTGGTTTCAGGTGAAGGGGAAATTTGCATCCAAACCCCTGAGGTGACCAACCTCAGGGAGTGTGGGGTTGGTTTGAATCAGTGATCGGACCCACTAAAACCCCTTCAGTCTCCAGCCCATAATACTCCCCGGGACCACCGCTAGGTATTGCTTCGGGGAGCGGCTTTTGTGCTCTGTGCACCCTCTTGGTTCTTTAGGTCTTTTTGCTAACTTAGCTAACTAACCTGGAGACTGGTCGTTAGCTAACACTGGCGTGTCGGTGGTCAACCTGTCGCCTGTTTTGCAATTCTAAAACTATTTGAGAGGCGGCTGTACAAACCGCTCTCCAAATGTTTGGGTCTTTACACATCCTCCGAACTAGGTTGTCCGGAGTGGTGTCTGGCCCGCTCACTACCATCATGTCGCTCCGCGCATGCACAAAACGAGGGCACACGAAGAAGACATGCTCAGCAGTCTCTTCCGCTTCCGCGCACTCGGGACACATGGGGGACCCCGCATGCCCGAATCTGTGTAGATACTGCCTAAAGCAACCATGGCCTGACAGAATCTGTTTCAGATGGAAGTTCACTTCTCCATGGCGCCTCCCGACCCATCCGGATACATCCGGAATAAGTCGATGCGTCCATCTACCCTTCACGGAATTGGACCACTCCTGCTGCCATCTGATCATCGAGAATGATCTTCTGGTACCTCGTATGCCCCTTGTGTCACGTTGATCGAAGCATTCTACGTCCTCCTTAATGGCTATGCTGATAGGCATCATGCCGGACAGGACGCAGATTGCGTCGTATGACACAGTTCGATACGCGCTCGCAACCCTCAGGCACTGAGTCTGTAGGTACTTTCCAACTTACTCCGATGTTTACTAGTACCTAGTGCTTTGGACCACACTGGCCCGCCGTATCTCAGTATGGACGAAGTCACGCTAGCTAGAAGTTTCCGCTTGCTGCCGTACACTGCTGAGCTATTGGACATCATGCGAGATAATGCTGCAATGGCCATTGAAGCTCTCTTACAGGCATATTCGACATGGCTCCCGAAGGCGAGCTTGTCATCGATCATCACCCCCAGCAGCTTCAAGGAGCGCTTAGAGGCGATGGTGCAATTCCCGACACTGATCAACGCCTGTTGCTTCGACTTGCGGTTATTGACAACTGAAATCTCCGTCTTATGATGCGCCAGCTCCAGTTTTTTGGAGCGCATCCAGTCCTCGACGACGCTTATAGAGTGCGAAGCCGTCAACTCAACCTCCTCGATCGACTCGCCGTAGACCTCAAGTGTGATGTCGTCCGCAAACCCAACGATCACAACCCCTTGGGGGAGCTTTAGTTTCAGCACTTCATCGTACATGATATTCCACAGTACCGGGCCCAGGATGGAACCTTGTGGAACCCCTGCGGTAATTGTGACACATTTTTGACCCTCGTCTGTGCTGTAAACTAGCACACGATTCTGGAAATAATTTCCCAGAATCCTGTACAAAGACACCGGAATGTCTAGTTTCCGAAGCGAGTGGGCTATGGAATCCCAGCTAACACTATTGAACGCATTTTTCACGTCCAACGTGACGATTGCGCAATAGCGAATGCCCCATCTTTTACGCTGGAGTGCTACCTCTGCTGTTTTGGTGACGGACAGAATAGCATCCACCGTAGACTTGCCTTTTCGGAAGCCGAACTGGTTACTCGACAGACCGTTTGCACTTTCGGTGTACCTAACCAGTCTATTGAGAATAACCTTCTCGAGCACCTTACCCGCCGTATCGAGCAGACATATCGGTCTGTATGCCGACGGGTCACCAGGTGGTTTCCCTGTCTTCGGCAATAAGACCAGCTTCTGTCGCTTCCATCTCTCTGGGAATGTACAGTCATCCGGGCACTTCAGCATGACTTCCCGGAATAGTCTGGGGGCCTCTTTGATGGCCTTCTTCACAGCCAGATTCGGAATCCCATCCAATCCCGGTGCCTTGCTCACCTTCAGGGAGTTGGCGATCGCGATGAGTTCCTCATTCGTAACTGTTTCCGCCTCCTCTGCCTCGGCACGGCTAACGCCGTCACTCATATATTGGGTGTTCGGCAGGTTGGCCGACCACCTCTGGTCTGAGTTTGAGATACTGGAACGTCGGTGAAGTGACTCGCCAGCCGGAGGCCAAGGATTTGGCTCGTGGCGTGGAAAGAGTCCCTCTATGATCCGCTCAAGCATCGCTGGTGATTTTTCTGCGGGCGCCATCGCACCCTTAGTCTTGGCCATCACCATCCTATAGGCGTTACCCCACGGGTTAGTGTTGGCACTAGCGCACAGTCTTTCGAAGCACGCACGTTTACTAGCTTTTATTGCTCTCTTAAGCGCCGCTCTTGCGAAACTGAATGCCCCTCGACGATCTTCCCTTTCTTCGTCGGTTCGCGCACGTTGAATCCTTCTTCTCGCTTGAAGACACGCTCTGCGGAGGTCCGCTATCGCGTCGGTCCACCAGTAGACTGGTGGCCTTCCATGCCTAGGCTGGCGGTTCCTAGGCATAGTGGCGTCGCACGCCCGCGAAAGTAATGCAACAAGTTGATCAGCGCTCAGGTTACGAGTTCTGCTCGCCTCGTGTTCTAGTCTAATTGCTTCCGCAAATACCTCTTCGTTGAAGTGATATATATATATATATATATATATATATATATATATATATATATATATATATATATATATATATATATATATATATATATATGTTTATATCTATATATATATATATATATATATATATATATATATATATATATATATATATATATATATATATATATATATATATATATATATATATATATATATATATATATATATATATATATATATATATATATACATCGTTTAATTATTCACGGGCCCGATATAATTAAGGCATCGATTGTGCCAGTTGGAACACTATCTGAAGAAGCTCAAGAGTGTCGTAATAAAGATATCAAAAATTTTCGAGAGCATCGTGCAAGGAAGTGTTCTCGGTAAATAATTGCGATTTTATAATATATTTGGACAATTAACTTACGTTATTTTTTATTATTGTCTCCATTAGTATGGCCACTAATCAGGACATTTTTAACAGGCTGATGGTGTCATCAGAACAAAACGCGTACCGTTTACAGGAGATGTGCTGCGATTACTGAAAGAGCCCAACATCTCTCGTAACAATATAACATCAAGTGATGAAGATTCAGACGATGAATAGAAATTAAAAAGAATTTAAATTCCAAAAAAGTTGCAACTTGATTTTCGAAAAATTACCATGAATCCCCTTCGATTCCAGTACGAGATATATATACAATTGGAGGGAATAAGTATCCGAGTAAAATGAAACTGAAAGTAGCTGCCAAGACCTGCCTTTCCGCAAAATATGTTCTCTTGAAAATTGTGTCAAAAAATGTAAAAACAGACATAACTCCTCCAAATAAAGAGATTGCGATGCACTTTCTTCTAAAAAAATGTGACAATTTATCTTAGTTTGAAGTTTGTAGAACACTTGAACAATGGCAAAATTAAGATAAGAGCGTTTTCACACAAAAAACACATTTTAAGGGGGTGCTTTGCTTTTATATCTTATAAATTTGTTAGATTAAGAGATAGAATTTTTCAATGTTCTACAAACTTGCTCGAAATAGCTAGTTCTACAATGTGTCGGAAGAAAGTTACCTATTTTATCAAAAAATAAAAAAGTTTTTTTTCTTATTTTGGCGTACACCCCCCTTAAACAAAAAAACTAGCACACGATTCTGGAAATAATTTCCCAGAATCCTGTACAAAGACACCGGAATGTCTAGTTTCCGAAGCGAGTGGGCTATGGAATCCCAGCTAACACTATTGAACGCATTTTTCACGTCCAACGTGACGATTGCGCAATAGCGAATGCCCCATTTTTTACGCTGGAGTGCTACCTCTGCTGTTTTGGTGACGGACAGAATAGCATCCACCGTAGACTTGCCTTTTCGGAAGCCGAACTGGTTACTCGACAGACCGTTTGCACTTTCGGTGTACCTAACCAGTCTATTGAGAATAACCTTCTCGAGCACCTTACCCGCCGTATCGAGCAGACATATCGGTCTGTATGCCGACGGGTCACCAGGTGGTTTCCCTGTCTTCGGCAATAAGACCAGCTTCTGTCGCTTCCATCTCTCTGGGAATGTACAGTCATCCGGGCACTTCTGCATGACTTCCCGGAATAGTCTGGGGGCCTCTTTGATGGCCTTCTTCACAGCCAGATTCGGAATCCCATCCAATCCCGGTGCCTTGCTCACCTTCAGGGAGTTGGCGATCGCGATGAGTTCCTCATTCGTAACCGTTTCCGCCTCCTCTGCCTCGGCACGGCTAACGCCGTCACTCATATATTGGGTGTTCGGCAGGTTGGCCGACCACCTCTGGTCTGAGTTTGAGATACTGGAACGTCGGTGAAGTGACTCGCCAGCCGGAGGCCAAGGATTTGGCTCGTGGCGTGTAAAGAGTCCCTCTATGATCCGCTCAAGCATCGCTGGTGATTTTTCTGCGGGCGCCATCGCACCCTTAGTCTTGGCCATCACCATCCTATAGGCGTTACCCCACGGGTTAGTGTTGGCACTAGCGCACAGTCTTTCGAAGCACGCACGTTTACTAGCTTTTATTGCTCTCTTAAGCGCCGCTCTTGCGAAACTGAATGCCCCTCGACGATCTTCCCTTTCTTCGTCGGTTCGCGCACGTTGAATCCTTCTTCTCGCTTGAAGACACGCTCTGCGGAGGTCCGCTATCGCGTCGGTCCACCAGTAGACTGGTGGCCTTCCATGCCTAGGCTGGCGGTTCCTAGGCATAGTGGCGTCGCACGCCCGCGAAAGTAATGCAACAAGTTGATCAGCGCTCAGGTTACGAGTTCTGCTCGCCTCGTGTTCTAGTCTAATTGCTTCCGCAAATACCTCTTCGTTGAAGTGATATATATATATATATATATATATATATATATATATATATATATATATATATATATATATATATATATATATATATATATGTTTATATCTATATATATATATATATATATATATATATATATATATATATATATATATATATATATATATATATATATATATATATATATATATATATATATATATATATATATATATATATATATATATATATATATATATATATATACATCGTTTAATTATTCACGGGCCCGATATAATTAAGGCATCGATTGTGCCAATTGGAACACTATCTGAAGAAGCTCAAGAGTGTCGTAATAAAGATATCAAAAATTTTCGAGAGCATCGTGCAAGGAAGTGTTCTCGGTAAATAATTGCGATTTTATAATATATTTGGACAATTAACTTACGTTATTTTTTATTATTGTCTCCATCAGTATGGCCACTAATCAGGACATTTTTAACAGGCTGATGGTGTCATCAGAACAAAACGCGTACCGTTTACAGGAGATGTGCTGCGATTACTGAAAGAGCCCAACATCTCTCGTAACAATATAACATCAAGTGATGAAGATTCAGACGATGAATAGAAATTAAAAAGAATTTAAATTCCAAAAAAGTTGCAACTTGATTTTCGAAAAATTACCATGAATCCCCTTCGATTCCAGTACGAGATATATATACAATTGGAGGGAATCAGTATCCGAGTAAAATGAAACTGAAAGTAGCTGCCAAGACCTGCCTTTCCGCAAAATATGTTCTCTTGAAAATTGTGTCAAAAAATGTAAAAACAGACATAACTCCTCCAAATAAAGAGATTGCGATGCACTTTCTTCTAAAAAAATGTGACAATTTATCTTAGTTTGAAGTTTGTAGAACACTTGAACAATGGCAAAATTAAGATAAGAGCGTTTTCACACAAAAAACACATTTTAAGGGGGTGCTTTGCTTTTATATCTTATAAATTTGTTAGATTAAGAGATAGAATTTTTCAATGTTCTACAAACTTGCTCGAAATAGCTAGTTCTACAATGTGTCGGAAGAAAGTTACCTATTTTATCAAAAAATAAAAAAGTTTTTTTTCTTATTTTGGCGTACACCCCCCTTAAACAAAAAATTTTACCATCGAAATAAAGTATTCATAAAACTGAGAAACTTTCTAGAAGACATCGAAACGCTAAAACCATGCGTTTCGTCACAAACACCAATGTCCTACTATTTTTGATTTCGTCCCACTGTGCGGTGTTGCGTGTTACTGTGCAAAAGATTTTGACACGCGCTTTGTTCATTCCATGACTGTACCGATACCACACGAACGTTGGATGCTGATCATGACGGAGAAAGAAAAGCCGGGTTTCAATTTCTGGCTTATCGCGCTGGGCGCGTTGATACTTCAGCACCTGTCTATCTGGCGGCTGTTATGGAGTTTTCGGTAGTTGCAGAATTGTTGGAAATGGCAGGCAATTCTACTAAAGAAAACGGGGGAACTAGAATCATCGGCGAATGGTTATCCGAAACAAAGATAATTGAACAAACTTGCCAGTGTTGTTACTGTTGTGAAATATAATAGCACCTTTTGGTGCTCTACAATTATGTGATTGAACTAGTTAAGATTTTTCATCATGTGTAACAGACGGAAAACCGCAAATTTCAGTATTTGTAAGCCAAGAAAAATTAAACATTGCCTCAAGAAAGTGTTGGTAGCCCTGAGAAGAACTGGTTGTAATTTATACTTGTTCTCGTGCTGGATGGTAGCAAATAACAGAAATGCAGCACTTACGCTATTGCGTCTTAAAACAAAACGTTTATAGTTTGACATCACAGCAGAATTTCCACCTTCATACTCATGTCTACCATAGGCAATATCAACGACACGGAGACTTTCTTTTCTTCTTCCAAGCCGCACAACACGACACAATACATGTTATATCGTTGCCTCTATGAGAGCTCTTTCAGTCCGGCTCGACAGAATGTTCACAAGAAATCATTTTTACGAAACTGAGAAAATCTGTAGGAACTGAAAAACAAGGCGGAGCTTATCAAAAGATCGCTCTGAGCCAGAATGAATGTGATGTATTTTTCGTACATTAATATTACAACATACGAAATAAAATTTTTCGAACGTTTTAGAAAGGTATAACTGGAAATAAATTTCACAACGTACGAAAAATTTGTTATGTCAGAGCGGATATCGCGCGCTATCTGACCATGAAGAATTTATGCGATAATAGAATGAAAATTGCAATTGCAGCAACCGTTCTTTTTAAAGGCTACTAAATGTATTTGGAAGAGCATAATGAATGATTATTACTAAACTGCAACTGTGGTTTGATGCTGCTGAAAATGCACAGCAGTGTGATGTTTATTATGATTTGTTGATACTGAGCATAACAGGCGGTATATACGAAACAAACCCGATTTCAAACAGAAAAGTTCGGCAAGTTCTGCTCCCGGTGCTGAGTTCGTTTTAGAAAATTCACAACACTTCGTTAACAAGGATGTAACGTCTTGGAGAAGACGGCTATTGTTTGACATTACAGCAGAATTGCAATCCTTATATCCGACACGAAAACGGGAGCATTTTCTTCCTTCGGACAAACGCAGATGTATTTTTCGTACATTAGTATTACGACATAAGAAATAAAATTTTTCGAACGTTGTAGAATGGTATAACTGGAAATAATTAAGTCACACCCCTTTTCCCAGTTATACCATTCCACAAAGTACGAAACATTTGTTATGTCAGAGCGTATATCGCGCGCTATCTGACCATGAAGCATTTATGCGATAACTGAATGAAAATTGCAGTTGCAGCAACTGGCCTTTTTTAAGGCTACTAACTACTAAGCACAGCAGTGTGATGTTTATTACGATTTGTTGATACTGCGTTTTAATCCGACTTCAAACAGAAAAGTTCGGCACGTTCTGCTCACGGTGCTGAGTCTGTTTTAGAAAATTCACAACACTTCATTAGCAAGGATGTAACGTCTTGGAGAAGCCTGTTATGGTTTGACATCACAGCAGAATTTCGACCGCTTCACACCATTAAATTGATTAACCCTAATCGAGTGTATTTCCAAAGCTATTGCAAAAAATTTATTGACATAAGACAGGCTGTCGCAATTCTACGTTAACTTGCGGTCGTATATTATAAACAACCTCTTCCACTTTTTTAAATACATGAAGTTATATGCTGGGCTGGAGCTAACCTAGTATGAGCTTTATCGATTCAATGTCAAACAATTTTTGAAATTAAATTCCCGCTTGAATCGTTCTGGTCTCCAATTCCAGATAGTTTCGTTGAGTTTGCTTTTTGCTTAGATAGGAAAATTTTTATCCAATTCGCTAAATTAAATGATTGTCTTAGTAGTGCAGTTACGAACAAAGGTTTGATTCGAATATGTATGAAACGACAGCGATTAAATAAGAGAGATTCAATCTTTCAGTATTTAACGTTTTAAAGTCTCAGCATTCAGAAATGTACTGTTAGATAAAATTGCAGCAAATACTGGAGTTGCAATGGAATATAAGAATACCGTAGTCAACGTCATGCGGTCGTGTCTTGAACACCACCCTCCTACTATTTCTTTCTTGACAAGTAGGTCTACAATTTCCCTACAATTATATTCACTTAACTGCGAAAGCAATTACAATCTTTTGATGAAACAAAGCTTAAAATATATGTAATAGCGTTGATATGTCACCGTTTGTGCAGAACACACAAAAAATTCTGAATAAATATTAGTAAATAATTAATTCATCACAAAACATACCCCCCCTCCCCCACCACCCCTATTAAAAAAAAGTAGGAGGTTGTATACAAGACACGACCGCATAACTGACGTAGAACTACGCACACTTTTAACAAATGCATTGTTGTAAGTGTTTCATTAATGAGTCATAAAGTCTACTAATGCTTGCTTTGTGTTGTCTCAACAGTGGGGGAATGAGGACATTAAAAACACGAGCTGTAAAAGCTGTTTCACATTCAGTAAATTAGACGGCCGCTACAGATTTAAATTGCTAATATCCAGCACAGATGGCTCGCTTGAGTTGTTAAAAAATTATTAACATTCAAATACTTGTTTATTTGCCTTGAAAAAGGCATTTCGCTGCTCAGAACTGGATTGGCTGATGGCAACCTTTATGCTGCCTCAGTAGTGGGACAATAACGTCAGTCTGGCGACACACGCTGAGAAGTGAGAAGAACCGCGCTGCTCCTGAGACATGGTGACCAACCACAGGGCAAGTGATTTGTTTGATTTAAAGGCAGCCACAGGCGCAACCCGCTGCTATCCGCTGCAATCCGCTGTAACTGCTGAGTGCTGATATATGCTGATATCTGCTAATACTGCTGTCAACGTTGTGGACGGTCTAGCCAGCTCACCTTCCGACTAATGAATGTAGCTGATTTAACCAGAAACACTTTTATAGTCGAAGGTTGCTACGAAATAGACCACGCCTTTCTGTTCATTGTTGCCATTCTCTAATGTTCTTTAGACGAATTATTCCACAATTCGAATTTGATTTTTGTACACAACGAATAAACTCCGATCGTGCTTTCACACACGCAATGATTTTAACCCCCATCGTTTCGCTGTTTGTAACATCAAGCGATTTCGTTTGCTCGCTGTTGCGTGTTGCATCATGTTGCAACTGAGCAGCTGGCAGACGACGAAGTTCTGTTTATGCTCATTGATTGAATTTTAATTTATTCCTGTAAAGTCGAATTGACGTTAAGGTGTTCTAACAGAACAGAGCGGTTTGTTGTGTTCAAAATCGGTTATGCTGATCACAGCCTTTGTGCTGCCCCAGCAGTGGGGGGATTAGGTAAATAAATAAAGTAAATTTTTTGATCGCGACTGAATTTGATTGCTAGGATCCAGAACAAATGCAAATGCCAAAAAAATATTAACCTTGAATTACTTGTTTATTTGCCTTGAGAAAAACATTTTGCTGTTCAAAATCTTTAAAAGCTGTTTTAGCATTCAGTAAATAAGACGGCCGCAACAGAATTGTGTTTTCTTGGATTCAGCACAGAATGTGTTGTTGCCAAGACTTTTTTGTGGGTAGAAGGCCAAAGCTCTTAACTGGCATATCGAGACGTTTGGTGCTACCTCGCTGCTGCTTAGATACGTGATGTGATTTGTTTACTGGCGCAACCCGCTGCTGCTACTTCCGCAATTCGCTACGATGCGGCTAACTAGTTATACTATTCTGTCGACCTTTTTTGGGAAAGGCAGCAAGCGACCAATCAGAGGACGTGATTTTCGTTTCAACAAGGCTTGACAATTTTCAATAGTACAATAGTTCGCATAATCAATCAACATTTTTCTACATTTGGGTTGATGCGTGTATAATTTTCCAATCAATTGCTGCAAAAATCAAGGAAATCGGTTGAAAACAAACCGATTTATAAGCATTTAAAAAGGGACATTTTTCGTCCCCTTTTCGTTAATAGTTTTCCTATTTACATCGCTATCTGGTAGGCTAAAGAAAAACGTAGTTCTACGTCAAAAGGCAGCCGGTGGTGATCAAACGAGCTCAAGCTCAAACAAACTCTCGATGACTCTTTTTATCCTTGCTTCTGATATTTACATTACAATGTTAACATAGTAAATCATTTTAATCTAATATCTCTTTTCAGGTCCGGTTTAACTTAAATCCAGAAGTTCATGTAATTCGAGTTTGGGATTTCGCGTCTAGGCAGGCACGCAAAGGTGAATGGGAGACAGCAGCGAGGGACCGGGAACGATTTAGAAAGCGAATTGAAGAGATAGAACCTGTATTAAAGCCTGTGTTCGACTGTAATCTACGTGAAACTGTATTTCGTGATAGATTCTCTTGTTAGTGAAGACTCGTCTGATTTGAATATGAAAAATGAATGCAATCTAAATAGCACACTTTATATAGCGATAAATAAAATGTATGAATTATAGAATGTATTTTGCTGTAAGTGGGAAATATGCATAAATATGTATTGTAAAAAGGTGCCAATGGAAACAATTTTTTTCCATACTAAACGAAATGATCATTATTCTCTTCAAAACTCATGCCAACATATTTTTTTCTGTAACTGTGGTGATATAGAGATTTGGGATTTATTATGTTTGTTTGTAGCTTGTTCATATGATGTGGTTAGCAGTGAAACTGACCTGGAAACCTGGAAAAAAAGTTCTTCACTCTGAGCAATTATATATTTGTCGTGTACGTTCATGCCACTTTGACATTGGTATAAAGTGGCATAATTTATTCAATGTTTTAAATTGACGGTTATTTCAACAGTTCAACATGTTTAATTCGAACTTTTACGTGCAATGCAGAAACGTTGTGCTAAAAAAGCAAAGTTTCATATTTGTGCAATTTGTTATATTCGGAAAAATATAATGTAGCGTAACGACAGTAAGTGAAAGCACAGCCTAACAGACATAACACTTTGAACAAATTTTCAATAAAATCATCGTTCGAATAATTGCTGTACTTTACGCTACACGGTAAGAAAGGAAACCCCATTAATGGGTACTTTTTCAACCATTTCGCAAAAAAGTGAGCCAACCCATTTAATGGGTAAACTCGATTTATCCATTAACGGGTATACCGATCAAACGTCAAAAACTGGGTACAATTTCACTCTTTTTGAGAATTGATTTTCTCAAAAAAAATTTTACCCATTATTAAAAAAATTGTATTCATGCAATAACGGAAATTTTGTGATTATCAGTCAAAAAAGTGAAAAGAAGTGAAAGTGAAATCAATCATTTTCAATTATTTGCACATGTATAAAAATGACTCTAATTTACGAATACAGGAGTATTTTATCTGCAATCATCAATTGGGTTGTTTAGCTATATCAGTTTTTTATATCACCTGAAAGATATGCATTTTCTAAGTAAAACGTGATTTAAAAAAATTTTCTATCGCTGTCCTTCGCTTTTTAAATCACGATCTAAAACTGCTCGAAATCGCTACAATGACAGTTCGCCCATATACCAACTGTCATTGTAGCGATTTAGAGCGAATTTTTATTTTTCATTTAAAAATCGAAGGATAATGATATAAAGTTTTAAAAAATCACGTTTTGCTCAGAAAACTACACTCTTTCAGATGATATATAGGCAGCGAAGGAAAAAAATCACCTCTAGCGATTAATGAATACATATAAAACAAGCCTAGGATGCGTCGACATCGTCGTCAGTATGCGAAAAACAAAGTATCGGTGCTCTCTCTTTTTGCTTTCCTCTTTACGATATATTTCTATTCACTAGTGTACACCACAATACGTGGTTCTCAATGTGCACAACTCGGTATATGAAGTTATTCGTCTCTGTTACAGAGAGCGATCAGAACTTGTTATATCCTTATTCTTTTGACTCATGAATATGATTTTTTGTCAGAAGAAGAAAGAAAATGACAGTGTATGCTCTCCTACTCTCGCTTAAACTCAACCGCTGCCGAAGTAGTTCCTTCCCCCACACATTCCCTCTCACCGCACCACACCTCTGCGACATGATTTTCTCCAGTTGCTATCCTTTCTTCCCGTAACTACCGGCCTATGGAGAGACAAACGCAACGATCGAATCGCTTCTCAGAGCTGATGTAGTCTAGTCATGTGTTTGTTTTCTCCCAGAAACTTATGCACCCTATCATCATTTCGGTGCTTATTACGGGATTCACTTCACGGTGAAATCAGAGTGAAGTGAACAAAATCCTATTACGGGACTCACGTAAGTGATAACAACGTCGCAAAGTGACATCTGCCGCGAAATCTGGGTTATTATGAGTGTCATATAAGTGAAGTGAGAACGGAAAAAGCGACGTTTCGCGTGGAATTATTTCACGACCATTTTGAACGGTGAAATGATTCCACGAAGCTGCCATAAGTCTTAAAGTTGATTGATTTGTGATCTAATGGTAAATATTGGATTTATTCTTCAGTAACGAAGCGAATCAGAGTTTGATCCGTGCCTTAAAGCGGTAAATTTTTCATTTTTTTGCCCGATGAAAAAAATGCAAACTAGTTCAGGAAATTTTCGATACCGAAAAAAAATATTTTTTTTGATGCCGAATGTCTTAGAAAAGCAGAACACGTCAACTTCTGGTGTTATCTAAAAAAAACGGAAAAACGACTTTCTGGGACTTAGAGATTTTTGAGCTGGGAAATAATCTCATTTCACTTGTCCTATTCTCAACTTCACTTCACCGTCAATCTCACTCCACGGAGGTGATGTTTGTCACCTCACTTGAGGTGGAATCGGGAATAGGTCCAAAAGAGTGAAGTGAGCGTGAGAGTGAAATATATTTCACAGGGAAGTGACTCCCGTAATAAGCACCTTCATTATGGGTTGAGAGGATTCGAGTTTAGTCCCGGCCTGTACACTTCGTGAAGTGCACATATGATGAATAAACGACGATTGCATCATATTCGTTTCGTTTCTATTACCTTGAAACTTCTCAAACGGCGCAGCATCGAGAGTCTTTTTAAGTTCTTCTATGGTAATTATTGACAAATAGTGAACAAAACAGATCGTAGAAGTAACGCGTGCGAACAAAACGACAGAGCAAACTGAAAAGACACTTGAACTATT
Source organism: Wyeomyia smithii (assembly GCF_029784165.1). NCBI lineage: Eukaryota > Metazoa > Arthropoda > Insecta > Diptera > Culicidae > Wyeomyia > Wyeomyia smithii. Next base: position 126,778,291 of record NC_073695.1, read on the forward strand.
TTTTCACCCATTAATGGGTAAAAAAATGACCCATTTTTTCCTAAGAATATGTCTTCCTAATGCGTACAATTTTACCCATTTCACATTTTCAAATTTACCCATTTTTTGACAGCCGCATATGACAGTAAAAAATGGGTACAAAATTATCCATTAATGGTTTTTTGACGCTTACCGTGTAGTAACACTAGCACCACCTGCTCCCGTGTTCGCGCTGCGACTTGTTTTTCGACATCAGCGCCAGCGTACGTGCAGGTGTCAATTTGGGAACTATGAAATATGTATGACAGCGGCGTTATCGCGCGATGACTTTTTTGATTAGAAATTTGAAATGATCGTTTTTTGCGGCGATGAGGCTAGGTTCCAGTGTTACGTCTGTTAGTCTGTGGTAAGTGAAAGTATGAACAAAAGTTAAAAACGGTATGCTTTAAACTTTTAATGATGCAATTATTGCGACGGTCTTCTAGAAATCAGTTTGAAACTTTACCATAAATAAAATAGGGATGAAGCGTTATTTCTTAAATTTAAAGGAGAAGCTACTTTGCGGTGTAAAAAATGTTGTACAGATAGATTTTGTTAGGCAAATATCCAGATTTCTATAATATTCACTGAATACCTTAGTCGACCATGATGTAAAGATCAATGCATAATAGTAAGCTATGAAATCTAAAATACTAAGCGATATATGAATAAAAGATTGTTTTAATTCTGATCGTGCTAGCGAATATTCCAGTGAAATATTTGAGTTTCATTTATAATATCCGGAACCGAATCTTATTACATAATAGAACCTGAGCTTGAACCCTACAATATGGCGACGAGGTGAAACCGGAAGGTATGATTTTTTTTCATTCGTTTATTATGTGAACTTAAATTATTCATACTTCATTGTTAGGGCATCCTTAACAGTGCGCTTCTATACCCCGTTTGGCAGCGCTCTATCATCACTTCATACCGTACCGGTCGCTGCTAAACGCGCTAGAGAAATAGTAGCCGGGCCTCCGGGAAGCATCGCGCTCTCAAATTTGGCAGCCCGGTAACAGCGCTGCTAAAGGTTTATGCTGGATGAAACGTCAAACAGAGACGATAGCAACGACCGGTGTGAAAAAGGGGGAGGGCGTAAATACCCGCGGATTTCGAAATTTACGCGGATTCCGGAATTTACGCGTTTTTTAAGCGACACGTATCCCTCACGTAAAAAGCGACTTTAGTGTGTTTTGAAAAATAGAAATAAATACTAGTCTTTAGTGATTGTTACATCAAGGCAACCAGTGAAAAGCTGTCCTTAACATTAGAGTGGAACATCATCGAGTTTGTCTTCGACGAAGAAAACGGAGTTACGTTCGGACGTTGTTGTTTAACCGCTACCAGGACCTCTTCGAGAACGATGCAGGCCAGCTGAATGATGCGGCGAAGGTACGTTTACTTCTCCGGAAGCTGGACACCCATTCGCACGGCAGCTATCTCAACTACATCCTGTCAAAGCTTCCCAAGGACGTGAAGATTGAAGACACAGTCAAGATTCTCAATGAAATCTTCGGGCATCAAACGTCAAACGTTCCGGAAGCGGTTCATGTGTCTTTTCACGATTGTTGTTGACCATTCGCCGATGAACACTCAGCAAGCAGAGAGCACTCAATCACTGTTCAAATATTGTTGACCTCAGCCAGGTTTTCACCCGACGTAATGTGCTGAACGAGCGTTCAATCGTGCATGTTTCCATGGTAGAGCAAGTGCAATTTTAACTGCTTCCTCAGTCACAGGGAAGAGATAATGAGCTTTAGCTAGCAGGTCTATAAGATCCAACTGTTCCAAGTTCTTACGGTCTGCTCTCATACTGCTGAAATGTTAATACAAAACTTCCACCTCTCCAACAAAAGTGTCAACTTTATAAAAAATTACGAAATTTTCGGTTTTGCGCCTGAACTCTCCCAACTACATGCGTATTACGTTAGCGGGATGCAGCAAGGACAACGCGTAGGCAGGTGCACTATCTTCTATCAGTGAGGTTACAAGAGAATCAAGGAATTGTCACAGCCCGGTTCCAATACTCCAAGCTAGTTGATGCAGGCGGATTTGCCCGGTACTTTTGCTGTAACGTGCGTTTCTGATGCGACCAAGAGGGCGAAGGTACCTCTTTTTATACATTCCTTGGAACAGAAACGGGTCAACAAAAATTTTCCTTAGCACAGGAAACCCGCTTTTACTAGGAAGTAGTTCGAATGTGTAATCCTTGGCACAGGAAAACAAGATGAGTTTCAATCTTAACCTGATACTGAATTTATTTCTCAAAAAACTTAGCTTATATAGTAAAAAATATGTACAGAATTTCAGCTTAGGTGGTAAAGTTCACAAATACTATCCTAAATGCTGGCTAGGTAGTTTTACATTCGTATATGCCCTAAAATGAGACGCAATCATCTCCTAGCCCTTACCTTAGTCTATCAAACAAAGATAGAAACATAATATATGAACATACACTAACTTATCGGGTTTTTCTATCCTCAATGTTGATACAAATCTAAAAGAGACGACTTTGAATACGTCGCGTCGGTAAGCATTCTCTACCTCCACGCGTTTAATACTAACACAATCTTATCTCTAAAAACCTAAATTAATCCACCTAGCGGTCAGACTCAGCCTTTCTCATTCAAACTTTTATTTGTAAAAATAGATTTACATGAACGCTTCAATCCAATAAATGTATGTCACTCTTTAGGTTCTAAAATATTGATGTTGTAATCTATACATATAAAAATGTAGTCCGGTCTGTCTGTTTGATCCATATAGGCTCGAAAACTACCGAGCCGATCGACGTGAAAATTTGTATGTAGGGGTTTTTGGTCCCGATAAAGGTTCCTATGATAGTTTGAGACCCTTCCCTCTTCTGGAAAGGAGGGGTCCAATACAAATGAAACATACATTTCTGCACAACTCAAGAACAAACCAAGCAAATGAAACCGAATTTGGCATGTGGATGTTTTAAAGGGTAATAAATATGTCCATAATGGTTCGACGCCCCTCCCTCCTATGGAAGCACATGTTTCTGCACAAATTTCTGCTCATCTCGCGAACTAATCAACCATATTTGGCAGGTGAATGTTTTTAGTGGTAACAAATATGTTCCATAATCGACCTCAGACAACATTTTGGATATTGTTTTTGGCACATTTTGCATGTGTAGGATAAGTACAACGATACACCGTGCCCCAGTGCTGAGTCGAGAAAATTTCCAGTTCAAAAAGATCCTCGACATCGCTAAACCACAGAGCCACGGGGGCCACAAAAAAGATACACAGGAGCTAAATTCAACCACAGATATTATTTTGAATTCTAATATGTCGACTTCCGGTTACGGAAAACCAGCGGCAAACGACCAAATACCACCCAATATGGGTATTTTCGGAATCGTAATGATGCACTGGATCCACAAATCGACTTCAGACACCATTATGAATTGTAGGATGGCAACTTGTGGTTTCTGGAAAACAGCCAAAAATGGCCGATTTCCGTCTAACATGAGTATCTCCGGATCTAGAATGATACAAAGCAGCTGAAATCGAAAATGATCAAATTACACCCAATATGGGTGTTCTTCAACCAGAATGACGCTCAGAGGCCAGAAATTATCTTAAATACCGTTTTGAAATCCAAGATGGCGACTTCCGGTTTGTGAAAAACAAAAAAACCAAATACCATCCAATATGAGTATCTCTGGAACCAGAATGATGCAATGAGCTAACAATTGACCAATTGAATCGCTAAATAGCAACTTAGAGGAAACAGTCGAAAATGACCAAATAATACTCAACATGGATATTTCCGTAATCGAGATGATGCATAGAAACCAAACATTGACCCTTGACACCATTTTGAATTTAAAGACGACCACTGTTAGTTTGTGGAAAACAACCAAAATAACTAATATCTCCCAATATGGGTATTTCCGGTGTTAGATTAATGCCAGAAAATTTGCTGAAAATGACCGAATACCACTCAATATGAATATATTCAGAATTAGGGCGATGTACAGAAGCCAAAAGTCGAGGATGTTGTCATTTTGATAAAACCAATAAAACCGATAAACCAAACGATTTGTCTTTTGACTTTGATCATATCCTATGTCCGATTCGTCGTGCTTTTGCAGACTTTAAACACATCGCAAGGAATCAATGACTTTGGAACGTTCAAATAGTACAAAACCACATTTAAATTATGTAGAGGCCACATAAATACATCAATCAAAGCAGGTATAGTTTTAAATAGCCTTTGAATTTCTTTTCTTTCCATAACTTTTGAGCCACATATCAAATTGTTATGAAGTTTGTTATTTGTAAGTTTGAGAGATGACTCGTTCGTATGACACTAGTTATGTTCAAATAAGTCATGTGAAATAATAGACTTTCATTGTTTATTAACAATTTAACACATAACGGTGGCTTAAGTTCAATTATAATCAAATGCAATGGGTACGTATAGGGCAGCCAAACTTTGAAACCACGTGTTCAATCATAATTCATCAGTTAACCCTTAACTAGCCCGCTCATCTGATAATAATATTGATCAAATCGGTTGTGCAGCTAGACTTGTTAATTGACACTAATTTTGTGGAAATCGGGTCAGCCATCTCTGAGAAAAGTGAGTGAGTTCAAGTAGTCTTTGGAATATGTTCCTTTTCATAGCTGGATTTCACGTTTTTAAACATAACAGGCAAAGTAATAGTCCGATTGCAAAACAAAACATAACTTTTGAACCACTAGTTCAATCTTTATGAAATTCAAAAGTTAAGGGTGTTTTAGGTAGCCCGTTCATATGAAATCAATTTTGTTCAAATCGGTTGTGTAGTTTTCGAGATAATGATATTTCATGATTTTTACATTTTGATACATAACCTCTAAACTAAAAATCCGATTACAATGAAATTTGATAGGGTCTTATGGGACAAAGAGACCTTTCATTTGCAATTAATTTCATGAAAATCGGTTCAGCCATCTCTGAGAAAAAAGAGTGAGAATAAAAATCTGCACATACACACACAATGTGAAATCCAGCTATGAAAAGAAACATATTCCGAGGACTACTTGACCTCACTCCCTTTTCTCAGAGATGGCTGACCCGATTTCCACAAAATTAGTGTCAATTAACAAGTCTAGCTGCTTCATAACATCCTATTGAATTTTACTCTAATCGAGCTGTAACTTCGTCTGTAATGTACCGAAATGTGAAAATCACGAAACTTCATTATTTCGGAAACTACACAACCGATTTGATCAATACTATTATCAGATGAGAGGGCTAGTTAAGGGTTAACCGATAAATTATGATTGAACACGTGGTTTCAAAGTTTGGCTGCCCTATACGTTCCCATTTCATTTGATTATAATCGAACATAAGCAACCGTTACATATTAAATAGTTAATAAAACAACGATAGTCTATTATCTCAAAGATTACATGACTTTTTTGAACATAACTAGTGTTATACGAACGAGTCATCTCTCAAACTTACAAATAACAAACTTCATAACAATTTGATATGTGGCTCAAAAGTTATGTAAAGAAAAGAAATTTAAAGACTATTTGAAACTATACCTGCTTTGATCGATATATGTGGCCTCAACATAATTTAAATGTGGTATCGTACTATTTGAACGTTCCAAATTCATTGATTCCTTGCGATGTGTTTAAAGTCTGCAAACGCACGACGAATCGGCCATAGGATATGATCAAAGTCAAATAACAAATCGTTTGAAATGATTGGTTTTATCGAAATGACAACATCCTCGACTTTTGGCTTCTGTACATCACCTTAATTCTGAATACATTCATATTGGGTGGTATTCGGTCATTTTCAGCAAATTTTCTGGCATCAATCTGACACCAGAAATACCCATATTGGGAGGTATTTAGTTATTTTGGTTGTTTTCCAGACACTAAAAGTGGTCGTTTTTAAAATCAAAATGGTGTCCAGGGTCAATGTTTGGTTTCTATGCATCATCTCGATTAAGGAAATATCAATATTGAGTATTATTCGGTCATTTTCGACTGTTTCCTAGAAGTTGCCTTTAAGCAGTTCAAAATGGTGCCTGACGTCAATTGTTAGCTCATTGTATCATTCTGGTTCCAGAGATACGCATATGGGATGGTATTTGGTTATTTTGGGCTGTTTTCACAAACCGGAAGTCGCCGTCTTGGATTTCAAAATGGTATTTAAGATAACTTCTGGCCTCTGAGCGACATCAGGGTTGAAGAAACACCCATATAGGGTGTTATTCGATCATGTTTCCCAGGAACCGGAAGTCGCCAACCTAGAATTTAAAATGGGGTCTGTGGTCGATTTCAGCTGCTGTGTATCATTCTAGATCCGGAGATAATCATGTAAGATGGAAATCGGCCATTTTCGGCAGTTTTCCAGAAACCAGAAGTTGCCATCCTACAATTCATAATGGTGCCTGAGGTCAAGTTTTAGCTTCTTGCAACATTCTGGCTCCGGAGATACTCATATTGGGTGGTATTTGGTCATTTCCGGCTGTTTGCCACACCGGAAGTCACCATCTTAAAATTCAAGATTGTGTCTGTGCACACCAAAAATTCTCTTTATGGTTCAGCAAAGTACATTGCTGAAAGTGTATCAGCAAATCACTTGTTTACTGAATCACAGTATTTTTTCAAAAGTTGACTGTAATTCAGTTCTACAATTTACTGAATTTCGTTCAGTAATTTAATTTTTGCTGGAAACCAGTATTTCATTGATAAATTTACTGAAAATCAGTAATCGATTCAGTGATTCGCAAAAATACAGCAAATCTATTTGCTGAACAGAAAACAGTAAATGAAGGTTTGCTGGAATCCAGCGAAAGAATTGATATGTCAAAATATTTTACGTCAAGCTGACATTAGTAAAACGCGCCAAATCGCTGTGCAGCTGGTACGGGATCATCTCTAAGCTCCTGATAGCGGATATTGGACCATAGCTAAGTCACTGTTGGGCTAGATGAACTTAAAGGTTGAAATGATAATCATACATCTCTAGTTCAACAGTAATTTGGCTATGATCCGATGGGCGGATGGAAGCTGGTGCCTGAGGGAAACATGGTTCCCTTGAACTAACTGGTTAATTAGTAAATTGATTTATGCTTTGCTGAATGTACAGCAAATTGTCATAGCTGACAATCAGCAATTTGTATTTTGTTTTACTGAACATGCAGCAAACGATCTGTCATTTTTATGCAATTGAGCATTACTGAATAATCAGCTAATTTCATTTTGCTGAACAGATTGCTGGAAACACAGCACACCAAAAATCAGCAAAATTTTGCTGGTTTCCAGCAATGAAAATTTGGTGTGTGATCAATTTTTAGCTTTTGTGCATCTTTCTGGTTCCGGAGATACTCATATTCAATGGGAATCGTCCATTTAAGGCTGTTTTCCAGAAACCGGAAGTTGCCATCTTGCAATTCAAAATGTTGTCTGTTGATTTCGGAAATACCCATATCGGGTGGTTTTTCTAGATAAACATTACAAAAGGTCCTATCTGTTTTGATCGATTTTTTTATCGATCACTTTCATTCAATCACCACAACTTATTAAACACCTTTTATAACATGTTATTTGCACATGTTGATAGTGGAGGGATCACGTTAGCCTTCTGAATGAAAACCACGCTTGGGAGAGCTACTTAAGCTGATACATTACCAAAATGAAAAGACGCTCCGGAAAAACGATGAAAGCTGATAGGACCTTTTGAAATGTTTATCTAGATTTGGTCGTTTGCCGCTGTTTTTCCGAAATCGGAAGTCGCCATTTTGGTTTTCATAATGGCATTTGGGGACAATTTCTGGATTTTGAACGTCATACTGGTTAAAGAAACACTCATATTGGGTGGTATTTGGTCATTTTCAGCTGTTTTTCAGAAACCGGAAGTCGCCATCATAGAATTAAAATGGTATCTGTGGTCGATTTGAGCTCCTGTGTATCATTCTAGATCCGGATATTATTATATTGGGTGGAAATCGGCCATTTTTGGCTGTTTTCCAGAAACCGGATGTTGCCATCTTACAATCTTAAACGTTGCCTGAGGTCGATTATGGTATATATTTGTTACCACTAAAAACAATACCCTACCAAATATGGTTCCATTTACTTTACGAACTAATTTCATTTTTTTGTCATGACTTACATTTTAAGTTTAGTAAAGCTGGCAATGACACAGCGATTGAGCTTTCTTACTCATTCCGCTTTCGCAAGTTGGCGAGGACAGTTGGTGGCAGCAAGGAACCCCATCAGCAATACGAACTAGTGGCAACAAGGAGCCCCATCAACAATACGGACTAGTGGCAACAACCAAAAAGAAAGAGACAGAAAAAGATTACCCCATGCACGTGGGCTAATAACGGCCTGTCAGCATCTACAAAATATAAAACGATAACATCAAAGGATAAACAAATCACCGAAAATCACGACAGAAATGTCAGGCGAAAACTTCTCAAATCCACACTCAGCAACTTGTTGTCGTAAACGAAGTATAAACTGTGCAAATCGCTCATCTTTCTTTTGCTTCATAATATGTAAACGATGTCTCTCCAGCGTATCTTGTCTGCCAGACGTGAAAAATTCATCCAGTTTTTTCATCGCCTGATCGTACCAACGCTTCTCAACAGCTACCAAAGAAACTTCTCTGTATCCAGCAAATTAGCGAAAACTCGTTGAATTTGCGGACCACCGAGAGGGGGTGGCCGTTGCCCCCCCCCCCCTAAATGTTGACATTTTGTTTTCATAAATAAATGAACGGGAATAGAAGGTGTGACTAGACTTAGAAAAAATTTTCCCTCCAGAAGAGGGAAAATTTTTTCTAAGTCTAGTCACACCTTCTATTCCCGTTCATGTTCGCATTCCCGTGAAACTACATACATTGCCCGCTTTACCGAATTTAAAATGGTTCCATTTAGTTGATTAGTTCGCGAGATGTGCAGAAATTTGTGCAAAAACATGTGCTTCCAGAAAAGGGAGGGGCGTCCAACTAATATGGACATATTTGTTACCCCATAAAACATCCACATGCCAAATTCGGTTTCACTTGCTTGGTTTGTTCTTGAGTTGTGCAGAAATTTATGTTACATTTGTATGGAACCCCTCCCTTCCAGAAGAGGGAGGGGTCTCAAACTATTATAGGGATATAGTCCTTTATAGTCCTTTATTTATTTCGTCAATCAGGGTAGACTACATTAGAACCTAAAGAGTGAATATACATTTACTGAATTGAAGCGTTCATGTAAATCTTTTTTTACAAATAATAAGTTTGAATGAGAAAGGCCGGGTCTGACCGCTAGGTGGATTAATTTAGGTTTTGCCTTATCCTTTCCATTCCAATTTCGTTTTCATTTGACATGGACCAACTCATCGTCGCAAGCCACCATCAGCTCTATCACCATTGAAAAGCTACCAATTCGTGACGACGCCACATTTGCCGCTGCAATATCCTCGGTGGATCAACTGAAAAACCTGTGCAATTCCACACAACAGCGAGAGCATTTCAATCAATTATTTTTGATCTGGCTGATACTTTACACAGATGTTTCTATAGGCTAAAGATGTCGTATTGTGCTATTAGAGTTATTGAAAACAAAATGTCAACATTTAGGGGGGGGGGGGCAACGGCCACCCCCTCTCGGTGGTCCGCAACTTCAACGAGTTTTCGCTAATTTGCTGGATACAGAGAAGTTTCATTTGGTAGCTGTTGAGAAGCGTTGGTACGATCAGGCGATGAAAAAACTGGATGAATTTTTCACGTCTGGCAGACAAGATACGCTGGAGAGACATCGTTTACATATTATGAAGCAAAAGAAAGATGAGCGATTTGCACAGTTTATACTTCGTTTACGACAACAAGTTGCTGAGTGTGGATTTGAGAAGTTTTCGCCTGACATTTCTGTCGTGATTTTCGGTGATTTGTTTATCCTTTGATGTTATCGTTTTATATTTTGTAGATGCTGACAGGCCGTTATTAGCCCACGTGCATGGAGTAATCTTTTTCTGTCTCTTTCTTTTTGGTTGTTGCTACTAGTCCGTATTGTTGATGGGGCTCCTTGTTGCCACTAGTTCGTATTGCTGATGGGGCTCCTTGTTGCCACCAACTGTCCTCGCCAACGTGCGAAAGCGGAATGAGTATGAAAGCTCAATCGCTGTCGTATTTATAGCTGGTAGGGCGTCTTGTTGCCACTAGTCCGTATTGCTGATGGGGCTCCTTGTTGCCACCAACTGTCCTCGCCAACGTTCGAAAGCGGAATGAGTATGAAAGCTCAATCGCTGTCGTATTTATAGCTGGTAGGGCGCGTTGTTGCCACTTGTCCGTATTGCTGATGGGGCTCCTTGTTGCCACTAGTTCGTATTGCTGATGGGGCTCCTTGTTGCCACCAACTGTCCTCGCCAACGTGCAAAAGTGGAATGAGTATGAAAGCTCAATCGCTGACGTATTTATAGCTGGTAGGGCGCCTTGTTGCCACTAGTCCGTATTGCTGATGGGGCTCCTTGTTGCCACCAACTGTCCTCGTCAACGTTCGAAACCGGAATGAATTCACAGCCAGCGTTGCCAGGTCATTTTTTTTAAAATCTAGAAAAGGCAAAAAAAAATCTGGAAGTCATTTCGTGGGGTGAAAGTTAAATTCTTCGGATATAAGTCTTGAGGTACGTAAAATTTAAGGTGACAAAATTGCAAAATTTCGCGCCAAATTTGAAGTGATGACCTTTTTGCGGAACAGAGAAAATAAAATCTGGATAAAATCTGGATCATTCATTAAAAATCTGGATAATTGGACATCAAATCTGTTTACCTGGATACATGTTCAAAAATCTGGATAATCCAGCTAAATCTGGATACCTGGCAACGCTGTTCACAGCTCAATCGATGTCGTATTTATACCAGAGAATTTATATTTGCAACCATTTGCTCTTCCTTTCTGATGTTCGTGTTAGGGAAATAACTTTTCAATACAAAAGAAAGTGTTCGAATATCAATTTTATTCGGGGAATCGTCTTTATTACTACAATACTATCTAGCTGTACTCTTTAAATAATTAATGGAAATAAAACCATGTCATTGAACCGCGAAGGTTTCTTTGTAGATCTCTCAGGTCTGTCATAAGTCTCTTCTGTTGAAAATTCTGTCGATACTTCCGGTAGCTCTATCACAGAGAACAGACGTTCATCTTCTTTTCAAAAGATGTGTAAAAACTTGCAACCGTCATTTACCACTAAGTGGTAATGCTCCCGCTATGTGGCGCTTTTGTCACTTACAAACCAAGCACTGATATCGATAAAATATCGATACAGCAATATTTATGCAGTGTAACTGGGGCACCACAAGACAGATGTCGTTAGTGTATTAACGTATTTTAGTTCAAATTTTTACACACGATTTTCAAATTTCTTCATATGAACATGAATGTCTGTTCTCTGTGGTTCTATCTCAGATGAATATTTACGTATAATTGGTGATTCAGAATTTCGTTCATGACCGTCCTGAAGCGTGAGAGGAACTTTTTTTACATCTTGTACGTTTCTGGAATACTGTTCCCCTCTATCACTTTGAACAACGACCTTTGCCCCATCTCTTGCCAGAACAGTGAAGCGATCTCTTGAAAATGTCGGGTCACTTTTATTTCGTGCTAATGCCACTCTGTCTCCAACAGCTATGTCCGAATCTCTCACTCCTCTGATCATATCGGCATATTTTTTGCTCACAAGTTTAGATTATGAACGGCTGGCATATCGCTGATTCGCAACGATATGCCAGCCGTGTGGTGCACTTATCGTATGGCCAAAGCCTGGAACAAATATGTGTTTCTGCGACTATTAAAGGGAAAAAAAATTATATGTGTGCTATCTACATCCCTCCGGACAGAAGCCACGACGTGAGAGTAATCAACGATCATATTTTGTCACTGAATGAGCTGAGCGAGAAATGTCTTCCCAATGACGCTGTCTTGGTGCGCGGAGATTTTAACCAAGCACGTATGCGATGGAACTCGATAGATAATAGTATTGTATGCGATTCTTCTCAGCTACCGGCGGCTAGCAGCACTCTTTTGGATGGTATGAATTATTTGTGCCTTCACCAAAGGAACCTTATATGCAACGCTCTCAATCGGACTCTTGACTTAGTTTTTTGTTCGCCAAATTGTGAGGCTGCTGTGCATATCTGCTCGACTCCGTTTCTACCCGTTGACTCGCACCACCCCCCGCTTGAAATATCTCTTCCCGTGCAAGTTGTGTGTGAAGGATCCTTTGAACTTTCGTAGGATCGATTTCGAGGCCCTTTCGCAGTTTTTGACTACGGTTGACTGGAGTACGATTTTTACGAACGATGTTGACGAAATGGCAGAAACGTTTTGTTCTATTTTGAGCAATTGGCTAGTTGCGAATGTTCCGCGGATTCGACCCCCTGTTTCACCCGCCTGGAGCACTTATCGCTTACGAGAATTGAAACGTGTGCGCAACGCTTGTCAACGGAACCTACGACGACGTAGAACTTCTGATAAACAAACTAGGTTTCAGCAAGCTAGTAAATACCTTACTAGGTTTTTGAATTCCTGTCTCTACAAATCGTACGTATTACGGGTACAAATGAGTTTAACAAGAAATCCACGTAGTTTCTGGCGTTTCATTGATTCTAAGCGAAAAAGTTCTGCGATACCATGAAATGTCTATCTGAATGAGACTACATCAGACGCTATTTTCGATTCTTGCCAGCTGTTTGCCGAGCATTTTTCTTCGATGTTCTCAACGTCCCGCTGACTTGATTGAACTGCGTGCTTGTACTGTAAACGTAGATATGGTATTGTCAGCTGCGAAAAAGTTGGAACGATCGTTTGCTCCTGGTCCTGATGGTCTACCAGCAGTTGTGATATGTCGCTGTATTGCTGCTGTAGCTCAACCTCTAAGCGACATTTTCAACCGCTCATTTCAGCAAATGAAATCTCCTCGCATTTGGAAGCAGTCTTTTATGTATCCTGTTTTTAAGCGAGGTGATCGTTACAATGTGATCAACTACCGAGGAATTACGAGTCTCTCAACCGTTTCAAAATTGTTCGAAATAATAGTGAGTAAAATTATTCTCAATGCCACAAAAAACTACATTTCTGTTGACCAACACGGCTTTATACCTGGGCGGTCGGTTACAACAATCTTAATGAAATTTACCTCGGAGTGTATAACGAGCATGGAGAATAAAGTGCAGGTAGATACGATTTATACTGACTTGAAGGCAGCATTCGATAAAATTGATCATCAAATATTGTTACACAAATTGTCTCGGCTTGGGAATTCTACTCAACTGGTGACCTGGTTGGAATCCTATCTAACTTATCGTGAACTTCGAGTGATGATTGATGGTTGTGTATCACGGCCTTTTTCAAATAAGTCTGGTGTCCCACAAGGCAGCAATCTCGGACCGCTTCTATTTATTTTGTATTTCAATGACGCTGCTTTGATACTGGATAAACGTTGTCTGAAACTAGTGTATGTTGACGATCTAAAGTTGTATGCTATAGTACAAACGCAGGAGGATTGTTGACGTTTACAAACCTGTTTAAGTTTGTTTGCTGACTGGTGCAACAGAAACAAACTGATTATTAGTGTTGAAAAATGCCAGGTTATCTCATTTCATCGTAAATTACAACCAACAGTGTTTGATTACCATATTGACGGCAAATTACTGACTAGAGTTAGTAAAGTGACTGATTTGGGAATTTGATTGGACTCAAAAATGACCTTTGATCTGCACCGTTCTGGATTGATATCGAAAGCTACACGACAACTAGGTTTTGTATCCAAGGTTGCTAAGGACTTTTCTGACCCACATTGTTGGAAGTCTTTGTACTGCGCACTTGTACGTCCAATTTCAGAATATGCAGTCATCATATGGCATCCTTACCAGATAACTTGGAGACTTAGGATTGAAGGGGTCAAAAACGGTTCATTCGCTTGGCCCTAAGGAACTTACCCTGGCGTAACCCCGACAGTTTACCTTCATATTATGATAGGTGCCGGCTACTGGAATTAGATACTCTTGAACGTCGAAGGAAGTTACAGCAATCATTGTTTATCGCTAAGCTCTTAAATGGCGAAATTGATGCTCCTGGACTACTCCAAATGTTGAACTTTCGTATCCCAAACAGATCTCTTCGAAACACGACGTTATTGCAACCAATTTATCACCGTACCTTATTTGGAAATAATGAACCGTTCACAGCGTGTGTTCGTAGCTCTACTGATGTTGAAGAGCACTTTGAATTTGACAAACTAACCCGATATTTTGTAAATAGACTTAGAAATGTAATTAGCTAGTTTATTCATTCATTAAGACTATTTATTGTCAGATGGATTATTCAAATACAAATACAAATGAAGCGTCTTTTTCTCGTATATCTGTGCGATCCATTTGGTCAGATGTTAATTTTTCCCATAAAGATGGGAAAGTTCCTCGGTATTTCCATCCCACAAGTAATTCAAACGGCGTGATTCCGATTCCCCCAGATCTCGAAAATCCTGTTTAACGCCTCATTGGTACTGTCAACATCAGTACTTTTCATTTCAATTACGTGTAATTACCGTGAGTAGATGTCCACAGATGTCCAGAACTCTCCTGATCCGCATCCGTTCAATGAGAAACAATCAATCTGGAGGATCTCCCACGGTCCTTCCGGAAGTCCACGGCTAGTCAAGGGAATGGGTGGATTTTTTCGTGAGAGCTGAAAACATGTTTCACAACCCTTTACAAACGATCCTATCTGTTTTGCCATCCCGGACCACCAAAAATATGCCCTCAAAATCTTTTTCATGGCAGCTGCTCCCATATGTACTTGATGCGCTGAGTGCAGTGCTTTTTGTCGTAGGTTGCTAGGCAGTATTACTCGGTCTTTAGAAAAAACCAACGCTCCTAATACCCTGAGATTTTTTCTTTCTGATTCATATCTTTTTAGGCTTCTTCTCCAGTGTTGGGTTCTAATTGCCTCACGAACTTGTTTCAATTCTTCATCTTCTTCTGCTTCCAACTCGATATCATCCCAGGTAAGCTCAATCATGCCCGTGTCCAAAAAATACAATAGATGTTTCTCTGAGGACTCATCAATTGAATCGTAATTGTCAATTGCTTGAGAATCTGTTATCAAGCGAGATTATGCATCGGCTACGTTCATTTCTCCTGGTACCCTGGCAACCTTAAAATTATACGGTTGTAATCTCAATGCCCAAGCTTCCGCACGTGAGATTGCTCTTTTCCCGATCCTATGCTGTCCACTAAAAATAAACTCGTTTGATTCTGCATCTGTGCGAATTGTGAATGGTATGCACAACAGGTAGACAGAAAAACGCTCCACTCCCCATACCATTGCCAAAGCTTCCTTCTGAGTATTTTGCTTTCCGAAAGAGCATTTTCCTCTATTGATTTTGACATTGTGTACTTCAAATTTCTTCAAGACTTCCTGTAGATTTTGGTCATGCTCTTCCTGTGTTCGGCCATACACTAAAACGTCATCCAAATAGTTCACAGTACCTTTGCATTCCGAAAGAATGACGGTTGACCTCTTGAAATATATCTGGTGCATTTGTAAGTCCAAAAGGTAGTCGACAGCATCTGTAGACCGCATCAGCTGCGGAAAAATTTGTCAGATGTCTTGATTCTTCGTCCAGGACAATGTGGAAAAATGCGTTTGTGAGGTCAATTGTGGAGAAATACTTGGCTCCATGTAGTTCCATCAATATAAATTCAAACGTAGGCATCTTGAAAGGTGTTCTGTTAATGCACTTGTTAGGCCCTCGAAGATCCACCACGAGGCGTATATCAGAATTTCCTTTGGGGATTACTAGCAAAGATGAACAAAAACTTTTATCCATGTCTTTCTGGACCTTTTCTATTATACCAGATTGTTCCAGCTCCGAGAGTTTTTGTTTAGTCAAGTCTCTGAATGCTGCAGGTATGTGGGTATACACGTTTCTCGAAGGAGGCATCGACGAGTCATAGTTTAATTTGACTGGCGGTACATTAAATTTTGGAAACTCTTTTATTTTTCTATCTTGGAGACTATGTACGTTTACCAATTCACATTTCCAGACTGTGTCTGTTGTTTTTGTTTTGTTTGATTCACGTACCACATAGAATTTTTCTATTGATACAGGTCTTTCATTTGTCACGAATAGCTCTGCAGAAAAAGTAGCTATAACCTCAATGTTTCCTTGTGATGCGTACCCTCTAAGAGCTTTATCGGATTCATAGCATAACTCGTGTAAATAATGCTTAGCTGTTTCATGTTGTAGAATAGTCTCGAAAGCTTCTATTGTAATAGTGTTAACCTGTGCACCTGAGTCTATGAAGAACAGAACTTCTATGCCCGCAACATATGCCTTGATATATGCGGCACAGAATCCTATTTCTTGAATATCTGCTGTTCCCATATTGACTGGTGGAGTTTTATTTTTCTTCGTCTCACTGTCGCTTTCTGTTTTCTGAACAGCAGCAATTTTGGTTGGAGGCTCTGATTCTACGTCTGTCCAGCGGCGCTTACGGATTTCTGGCTTTGCTTGTAATGAACATGCCCTTCGGAGATGTCCACGGCGATCACAGTTTCGGCAAACCTTATCAATATGGAAGCAATTATCAGGTGTGTGGTTTGTATTCAAGAACCTCCAACACGCCTGGCTAGTTTCTTTAACTCTTACTGGTCCTTGGGTGAAGTATCCTCTACCGCGATTACTGTTTGTTCTAGGAGTTTCATACCGACGGCGTTGTTCAAACGAACGATCCGATACTACAGCTACCGTTGCCGATCTCTGCTGATGTAGCCTTATATAATCATTCTCATTCGCCAGCTCCACTTCTCGAATCCTAACCTGATCAATAAGCTCATTGAGGCATCCTCCGTTAGTGAGTACTCTGTAAGAAAGAGTCCTTACTCGGCTGTCTGTTGAACCTCTAGTAACTGTCCTTGAGATAGCTTCGAACTCCTCCTCTGCTTTGTAATTGCACAGTTTTGATGCTGCTGCAACTCTCTTAACAAATTCGATATTTGCCTCGTCGTTTTTCTGAACCATATTTGCTAGTTTACTTCGTTGAGCTAGCATATAGGCTCTTGATCCAAAATATGCGTCTAAGCGAGCAATTACATTTGAATACGGAAGCAAATTTTCATCTGGTATATCTGCTTGTGTAGTGGTACCTTCGAGCATTTCAAGAAGGAATGGCCCAGCTTTGATGCGGAATAAATCCATTTTTGTTGATTTCTCCGTTACATGGATGAGGTTCAATGACAAGTTCAAGATCTTCTTACAATGATCAAAGGCTCTTTTACTGATCTCTGTGTGACCTGTTTCCGGTGTACATTCTGGGATACTAAGGCCACCCATTGTCATTTTATTCATTGCCATTAATATAGTCTCATTTTCGTTAGTCGGTTCCTCACGCATTGTGCTCGATCTTGATAATCCAAAGTCACTTTCCGGACTCATGGCGGCCAAACTGCGGCTCAAATCTTCATTCTCCATCTGAGTTCTTTCTAACTCGGCTTTGATTTTCAATAACTCTTCCTTGAGCTTTTTTGTTGATCCTTCTATATCGTTCTCTTTTTCTTTCATAGCATTACTTTTATTTGAATCTTGGTTCTCATTACCGACTGCGCCATTGTCGTGATTTTCGGTGATTTGTTTATCTTTCGCTCAGTGTAAGAAGTCGTGAATACGTGTTAGATAAAACTCCAATCAAATTTCTATTTTTGAAGCTGTAAAACGTGTGAAGCCGTTGGAAATATATCTTCCGTGAATACCCACTTACAACTGAACCCACTAACGAACAATGATATACAAAAAATCGTTTCTCACTGCTTGGATCTGACCGATACCGCAGAAATCATTCGTCTTGTTCCGAAAGACAAAGATGTGACTAGCTTATCATTCGTTTCGTATAAAGTTGGTTTAGACCCTGGTTTGAAAACTCGAGCTCTGGATCCTTCTTCCTGGCCCACTGGCTTACTATTTCGTGAATTTGCTGATCGGTCAAAAAACGTAAACAGACAACCCTGGATGCAGGAGCCGATAATTTGAATTTATCGCTTTCTTCTGTGGACGGTGGGAGCCCTCGGGTTCCCACCAAAGGCGAGTATTTGTGTCATAATTTCATTCCTCCTGCGCTAATTGATCCTGTGTTGCAGTGTACCGACAACGACAGTGGTAATACTGTTTGGCTGTACTACCAAAATACACGGGGATTAAGAACTAAAATTGACGAGCTTTTTCTGACGACCCGTGAGTGCAACTTTGACATCATAATACTGACAGAGACAGGGTTAGATGATCGTGTCAACTCACTGCAGCTGTTTGGGACAACTTTTAATGTGTTTCGCTGTGATCGCTCTATACGCAATAGCAACAAATCCAGCTTTGGCGGTGTTTTGATCGCTGTGGCTCAGTGTCATCCTAGCTCATTCATCGAAACTGTGAGTGGCGAGTGTTTGGAGCAAGTTTGCGTCAGCGCTACCGTTAGGGGAACTAAACTGCTGCTGTGCGGTGTGTATATACCACCAGATAGGAGCCACGATGTCAAGACTATCGATGCACACATTTCCTCTATTGGCGAGCTGTTTGATAAAAGTAATGCGAATGACATCGTGTTTGTCTGTGGTGATTATAATCAGCCACGCATCGTGTGGATGCCTGGTGCTGCCCCTGCTTCTGTTCGATTGCCTGTTGCTAGTGCGACGCTGATAGACGGCATGGATTATTTAAATCTAAGGCAGCAAAACTATCAGCGAAACCATAACGATCGTACCCTGGATTCAGTTTTTTGTTTCCTTGACCATCAGCTTACTGTTAATAACTGTATTAGACCGCTACTCCCTGTCGACCGCTACCATCCACCCCTAACTGTCTCACTACCTACCGTCCGTTCTCATAGTACTGTTCCGTTGTGTGCAGATAATGGAAGCAGATTGAACTACCGAAAAGTTGATTTCGTCGCATTGATCGATTATTTGATGAGCCTCGACTGGAATTCAATCTACGTTTGCACTGATGTCGACGATATGACAGCACGCTTTTGCGATATAATTGGTCAGTGGTTGAATGCAAATGTACCGCTAGCGAAGCGTCCCAACATCCCTGCTTGGAGCACGCGTCGATTGCATGAATTAAAACGGCTTCGAAACAATGCCCAGCGTAAATTTCGCCGTTTGAAAACGCAGGTAGCGAGACATAATTTCGAAAGCACCAGCGACGAATACCGCCGTCTTAACAGAGAATTATACAAATCCTACGTCTTACGTGTACAGGCAGACCTTAGGAGAAACCCCAAAGGATTTTGGAATTTTGTCAACTCCAAACGAAAATGTTCATCGGTGCCTGTAAATGTTCGCTTGGATGACTTAGACGCGACTTCAGAATCGGATTCGTGTGAGCTTTTTGCAACTTTTTTAGCATCAGTGTTTGCTGATAGAGTTGCCTCCGATGCCGAGGCGGATATTGCGGCGGCTGATGTTCCGGCCGATTTGATTGATTTGACAACATTTGAAATTACCACTGATATGATAATGGATGCCGCCAAGAAACTTAAGCGATCTTATACTCCGGGGCCCGATGGCATCCCCGCTATAGTTATCAGCCGTTGTGCTAATGCGCTAGTAAACCCACTTCACTGCATTTTCAACAAGTCGTTCGAGCAACGGAAATTCCCCGAGATATGGAAACAATCTTTTATGTTTCCAGTTCTAAAATCTGGCGATCGTAAAAATGTCAGAAATTTTCGAGGCATAACTAGTCTCTCAGCTGGTTCTAAGTTGTTCAAGATTATTGTTAGTAACGTAATGCTCTATTCCACTAAGAATTACATCTCTACCTCGCAACATGGTTTCATGCCGAACCGCTTAGTTCATAGTAACTTACTGGAATTTACTTCGATGTGCATTTCACATATCGAACAAAAAGCGCAAGTTGATGCCATCTACACTGATTTGAAGGCAGCTTTCGATCGTATTGACCATAACATACTTTTGCGTAAAATGTCACGGCTTGGAGCTTCGCGTCCACTTGTGAATTGGTTAAGTTCGTATTTATGTGGAAGGATACTGCGTGTGAAACTTCGTTCTTGTGTCTCGTCGCAATTCACTAATAAATCGGGAGTTCCGTAAGGTAGCAATATGGGGCCTTTGCTTTTCGCTATATTCTTCAATGATGCAATGCTACGGTTAGGTGTTGGCTGTAGGTTGGTATATGCGGATAATCTAAAGCTATATCTGGTAGTTCGTACAATCGACGATTGTCGTCGTTTGCAACATTTGCTGCATATATTCCTCGAGTGGTGCCATAAGAACTGGCTGATAATTAGTATTGGAGAATGTGAGGTAATGACATTCCACCGCATTTTAAATCCGATCATATTCGAATACCGCATTGATGGACTTGAGCTGAGAAGAGTTGACCGTGTTTGCGACCTTGGTATTTTTCTCGACGCTAAACTCACTTTCCACCTACATCATGCCAGCTTAATTTCAAAAGCGAGTCGACAGCTGGGATTCATTGCAAAATTGGCCGTGACTTCAAAGACCCTCACTGCTTCAAAACCTTATACTGCTCTCTAGTAAAACCACTTCTTGAAAATTGTAGCTCGATCTGGTACCCTCATCAGTTAACTTGGTGTCTACGGATCGAACGTGTTCAGAAGAGATTTGTCCGACTGGCATTACGTGACCTTCCCTGGCGTGATCCGGAAAATCTTCCTCCGTATCCTGACCGCTGTCGATTACTTGGCCTCGACACGCTCGAACGTCGTCGCAAAATCTAGCAAGCTGCATCTGTTGCCAAAATATTGAATGGCGAAATAGATTCGCCAACGCTCTTGTTCCAGCTAAACTTCCGTGCTTCTCAACGTTCCTTACGTTCAACTGGCCTACTACAAACCGCATTCCATCGGACGTCGTTTGGATTTAACGAGCCTATAACCGCTGCGATCAGGACCTTCTCAAGCGTAGAAGATTTGTTTGAGTTTGGCGAACCATCCCGCAAGTTTGTAAATAAGTTGAAAAATTCGAATATTTTGTAAACTTGACACTATTTTTTTCATTTATTAAGACTACATATTGTCAGATGAATTATTGAATAAAATTAAAATTAAATTATCCTTTGATGTTATCGTTTTCTATTTTGTAGATGCTGACAGGCCGTTTTTAGCCCACGTGCATGGGGTAATTTTTTTCTGTCTCTTTCTTTGTGGTTCCATCGACCGCTCCTTGTTGCGATCGACGGGCGTGACGACTTGTGGATGCTCCATTTTGCTGGGGACTCCCATTTGCCACCTATTCGTATTACTGGTTCGTATTGCTGATGGGCTCCTTGTTGCCACCAACTGTCCTCGCCAACGTGCGAAAGCGGAATGAGTATGAAAGCTCAATCGCTGTCGTATTTATAGCTGATAGGGCGCCTTGTTGCCACTAGTCCGTATTGTTGATGGGGCTCCTTGTTGCCACTAGTTCGTATTGCTGATGGAGCTCCTTGTTGCCACCAACTGTCCTCGCCAACGTGCGAAAGCGGAATGAGTATGAAAGCTCAATCGCTGTCGTATTTATAGCTGGTAGGGCGCCTTGTTGCCACTAGTCCGTATTGCTGATGGGGTTCCTTGTTGCCACCAACTGTCCTCGCCAACGTTCGAAAGCGGAATGAGTATGAAAGCTTTTTTTTTAACTCAAAGTATATTTATTCATATTTTTATATGGTTACATATAGTTTACATAATAATTGTTGAGCCTTTCAAGGCTCTGCATCTTTGTTCTGAGGTTTGTTGGTTACTTATTTCTATAGATTTACATTATTTGTGTAGAATTTTACAGTTCTTCCTTTATAGGACTTGTTTTTAATTGAAAAATAAATTTTTATAACCTACTTAACTACGAATAACTAGCTTAAAATTAACTTAAAACTAAGGTACCAGCTCACGAATGATCAGGTGAGGTGACCTGGCGCAGGACTCTCTGAACCTAGTTCCAGCACCTGAAGACCAGCCAAGCGATGGATCTCAGAGTTTCGTGTCCTCGGAGGGGTGTTTAGGATCATACGTAATATTTTATTCTGAACAATCTGAAGTTTAAGATGGTGGGGTTTAGCGCAGCCCTCCCAGACAGGTAGAGCGTACTCTATGACCGGTCAAATTATTTACTTGTGAACGGCAAGCTTGTTAGTGAGGGAAAGAGTGGATTTCCTATTAATAAGAGGATAGAGGGATTCAGTCAGTATGTTGCACTTGGTAACAGTTTTCTCTACGTGTGAACGAAATAGAAGTTTTTGGTCCAGGGAGAGACCAAGATAGACAACCTCACTCGACCATTCGATGGGAGTGTTATTGAGATGGATTCTTACATTGGCAGGTGGAACAAGTCGAGTTGATTTTGAATGCGGGAATATAATAGCTTGGGTCTTAGCTGCATTGATGCAGATCTTCCAGCTGTTGAAATAGTCGGACAAAACATCCAGATCCTCTTGTAGTCTACGCGTCAAAGCTCTACTCACTCGACCTTTGTAGATAATGGCAGTGTCGTCTGCAAACACAGACAGGATGCCACCACCCGGGAGGGGAGGAGCATCTGAAGTAAATATGTTAAACAGGATGGGACCAAGAAGGCTTCCCTGTGGGACCCCAGCATTTACGTTAAACGTATCAGAGGGAATGTTGTTGAGGAAGACCTGGAATGATCTATTCGACAGATAATTCTTGATGATCTTCACGAGAAGATCGGGAAGTTGAACTGCTGCAGCTTAAGCACCAGGCCATCATGCCAGACATTATCAAACGCTTTTTCGATGTCCAACAATGCCATAGCAGATGTTTTACTAACGGACTTGTTCCGCCTTAGGATCTGAGTAACTCTAGTCAGTTGGTGAACGGTGGAGTGACCCTGTCTAAGCCCGAACTGTTCTGGGAGGAAGATGTTATTCTGGTTCGCGAATTCTAGTAAGCGGCTTGATACTTCCTGGACGGCATGCTCGTGCGGGCTAACTATAGCATGACCTAAATTGTGAGAGTTGACAAAATGCTGACCAAGTGCATTGGCTTTTTCAGATGCTGTTAGAAGGAAATGACCGGGGATTGGTTTTGGGGGTGATAGAGGGGGAATAGGTCTCGGTTTGGTTTTCAAAATTTTGGTAAGTTTTCAGATGAGCGCTGGTACTGTCGTCTAATAGTATTACGGAATTGGATATATCGTTTGGTTGTGTTCAGAGAGGTTCAGAGAGTTACTCACCAGACTGGAAGCCGGCACATGTAGGCAGCGTTGCCAGGTATCCAGATTTAGCTGGATTATCAAGATTTTTGAACATGTATCCAGGTAGACAGCTTTGATGTCCAATTATCCAGATTTTTCATGGATGATCCAGATTTTATCCAGATTTTATTTTCTCTGTTCCGCTAAAAGGTTGTCACCTCAAATTTTGCGTACCCCAAAACTATTATTCGAAAAATTAACCTTTCACCCCACGAAATGACTGCCAGATTTTTTCCAGATTTTTATTTTGCCTTTTCCAGATTTTTGAAAAAATGACCTGGCAACGCTGCATGTAGGTCCCGAGCCTGGGATCGGGACGCCTTATCGATGGACTGAAGACACTGGTCGATGTTTTCTGAGGACTCAAGCTGGACGCTGTAGTCTATTGCGTTGTCCACACATCGCTGGAACCGCGCCCAATCGACTCGATGGTAGTTACGCCGAGAGACTTGGAATCGATTAGCAGAGGATCCAATTTCGACTACCACTGGGAAGTGGTCCGAGCTGAGTTCTTGCTGTACAATCGGGTTGGTGATGTTGCTCATATTGGAGATGAACAGGTCGATGGTTGCGTGTACTCCGGATCTGCTCAACCGGGTGGAAGCTGCCGAACCTAGGATGTTTTAGTGGCCTGCTTGTAGATCATTGAAGAGGATCAGGCCGTTTTGGTTGCGTCGTCTGTTGCCCCACGCTTGGTGTTTTGCGTTGAGGTCACCCGCAATGATGAACTGCCCCTGCCTCCGAGTCAGTTTGTCACTTGTCACTTCTTAGGTTCGTTGCCGTCCCGTCCCTTACGTTGACTTGCTTGGGACAGTAGGCTGCGATGATGGTAATGGGACCGACTCCAATGGTTACTTCCAATCCCACGGCCTCGATGACTTTGAGTTGGAAACTTGGTAGCAGATGACAGCTTATTTCACGCCGAAGAGCAATAGCCACACCTCCTCCAGAAGAATATGCTCGATCCAGCCGTATCAATCGGAAATCGGGAAGAAAGATGTTCACCTCAGGTTTGAGATGCGTCTCCGTGACGACTGCAATGTCTATTTTGTGTACGTTGAGGAAGTCAACAAGCTCGTAATTCTTGTTCCTGATGGAGCAAGCGTTCCAGTTAGCAATCTTGATGATTTCACGGTCCATATTTGGAAGCGATCATCACCGCAGATTGCAGTTGTTCAGCTCTACTTTTGCAATTGCGAAAAGTGTTGATGCATTCCACGACCAGTGAAACGTGTTGCTCCATGGTGAGCATAGGTTCGTTTTCAGTTGTGCCAGTTGCAGCTTGGGTGAAAGTCATCGCGGACGAGTTCCCTTGGAGACCTGGTGGGGGTGAACGGCTACCAGATCTCGTTGCTTCAGCATACATAGAGGCAGCTGTAACTGGTTTGGTAGTTGGATTCAGCGGTAGCGGGGCGAGCAAAGGTATGGGGTGCCGTGAGCCAATGGCAGGGAATTCCTTTGTGTTGTTCGGGGGCACCTTCCGGCGACCTGGTTGATTGTTGGTGGAGGCCCGCTTACGAATCTCGATGAACTCTGCGCGTTTCGGGCACGTTCTACTGGTTGCTTTGTGGGCAGCCCCACAGTTGGCGCACACCGGATCGGCGGTCTCCATCAGCTGGCAGGCATCGGGGGCGTGCGTTTGGCCATACTTGATGCAACGGTACGCCATATGGCAATTCTTAGTCCCGTGTCCAAATAGCAGGCAGTTAGAGCATTGGGTGACATCACGATGCACTGGTTTGTAGCGCTCCTAGGCTACGATGATGTGAACGCGAATACACAAACTTACGAACGAACGTACAAAACGAACGGAGTGAAAATAAACTACTGTACTGCTCAACAAGCTAGTAGAGAATGATTGATGAATGAGTATGAAAGCTCAATCGCTGTCGTATTTATAGCTGGTAGGGCGCCTTGTTGCCACTAGTCCGTATTGCTGATGGGGCTCCTTTTTGCCACTAGTTCGTATTGCTGATGGGGCTCCTTGTTGCCACCAACTGCCCTCGCCAACGTGCGAAAGTGGAATGAGTATGAAAGCTCAATCGCTATCGTATTTATAGCTGGTAGGGCGCCTTGTTGCCACTAGTCCGTATTGCTGATGGGACTCCTTGTTGCCACCAACTGTCCTCGCCAACGTTCGAAAGCGGAATGAGTATGAAAGCTCAATCGCTGTCGTAGCTGGTAGGGCTCCTTGTTGCCACTAGTTCGTATTGCTGATGGGGCTCCTTGTTGTCACCAACTGTCCTCGCCAACGTTCGGAACCGGAATGAATTCACAGCTCAATCGATGTCGTATTTATACCAGAGAATTTATATTTGCAACCATTTGCTCTTCCTTTCTGATGTTCGTGTTAGGGAAATAACTTTTCAATACAAAAAAAGTGTTCGAATATCAATTTTATTCGGGGAATCGTCTTTATTACTACAATTTCGAAGGTAGCATATTTTATTGTATTGTATTGTATATTCATAGCACAAGATGCTATTTTTTTACTGGTTTAATTGAAGGTTTTAATGGAAATAACGTTGATCGATGTTATTTTGCAATGTTGTACGTCAAACGAACTACGCAGTCGAATTTTGAAGGAAGATCAAACACTTTCTCAAATAGAAACTTTGGGAACTATGTTGGAAAGTGTGGAAGAACAAGTGAAGAGCCTGGCCAGTTTGCAGTCATCGGATGAGAAAGTATATCTTGTCGAAGAACGAAAGACTGTGCAGAATTTAAATGGAAGATCTAATCGTAGCATAGAGAATTCAACAACTGACACTGTTTCCCGCGATCGAGTATCGTGTTTTAATTGCGGAAGGCATGGTCATTTTTCGAAACCTTCGCATTGTCCTGCGCGTAATCAAAAATGCAGAAATTGCAAAATGCAAGGTCACTTTGAAACAGTTTGTCGCAAAGGAAAGAAACATGGCTCATCCAATCAAAAGGAACACAAAGTATTTAAAAAGATACGGTTAGTTGAATCGGCTGAAACGGAATCGGAAATGTAAGTTACAGCTGAGACAGATAAAACCTATTATCTAATATCTTATAATACCAATATAGTTCACTCCCGAATTTCCCATATAATTTTGAGAAGACGGATAGGGAACACCCCCTCTCGTGGTGGAAAAGGTAACTAAACTCATTCTACAAAGGTGCAGTAACGCAATTAAGGCGGACATGAGCTTTTCGATGTGATTTTGTAGTTTTAAAGCAATAGTTCTAAGAAGTTGTTTCTTATACTTAGTACTTTACTCATATGCAAATGAAAATTAGGGTGGCCCTAAAATTAACGAAACAAAATAAACTAACTTTTTTATTTGAAGAAATAAATGTATAAATTCTTCGGCAAAGTTGTAAATCAACTTATTTTAAGCAACTTCTTTAGTTTGTAGCTATTAAATTTACCGATTTAGAGTAATGTGACGTAGCTGACCTAGAGTTCCAAAAAAAATCAGATTTTTTGCTTTATTTTTTCAGTAATAACAAAGTTTTTTGGTTAACCTTAAGAACACAAAAATACGCAACTTTTGACGGAAAAACAGGAGGGTTGTCACAAAGCCACGACCGCAAGGTTGAAGTAGAATACTTTTACAAGAAAGATAACCCGGCTGCTTGCGTGTCAGTTTTTTTTTCTAGTAAACAAACGTTGACTAATCAGATCAATCGAATTTTGCGCTTCAACAAGGATCGACCATTTTCAATAATAGTTAGTTGCTTGTCATGGTTGGGACTTGAGAATTTTTAAATTTTGAGATGAAATTTTTTCGGATGTCGTGCTCACGACTGAAGGAAAAGATAATTCAGTAGGTTCTAAGACACGGAAATGAAGTAAAATTTATAACTTTACAAATTTAAAAATGTAAATTAAAAGAAGTTTTCAATATGGCGACACACGTAGTTCAACCGTGCGCGAAGTGCAAGAAAAATATTAATTCGCGAAACGGGAAACCTTTACAGTGCGATGGAAAGTGTAAGCAATGGTTCCATAATGCCTGTACATCGTTATCTGATGCGGAATATCAGGAAATTCAAATGGCTCCTGATAAATTTTGGTTTTGCAATGCCTGCAAGGAAAATCGAAACAAGAGCAGAAGAAACACAATAAACATGGCTGAGCAACCGTTATTTTTCACACCACACGGCAGTGAAAAAGAGGCTGTATCGTCTAATCTGGCAATTGTGATTGGAAGAATCGAAACTAAGCTGGATAAGCTCTGCAAAACTGCATACCACAACGGAAACCCTGATGGATGAGCAACTGCAATTACGGGAACAAAACGATGAGCTGCGAAGAAAAGTAAACTGGTGTGAAACTGAGATTGACAAACAAAAGCAAGAAAATCTTAGTGA
The DNA here is from genome assembly GCF_029784165.1 of Wyeomyia smithii. NCBI lineage: Eukaryota > Metazoa > Arthropoda > Insecta > Diptera > Culicidae > Wyeomyia > Wyeomyia smithii. Next base: position 126,805,922 of record NC_073695.1, read on the forward strand.
ATCGTTGGAAATATCAAACATTCCAATGACAGAAGGTGATGATATGTTAAAAACAGGAAAAACAATTTGCAAGGAGATCGGAGTTGAGCTAAGGATGGAGGAAGTTAAAGAGATCTTTCGGACACATACCTATGCGTCAGCAAAATCTCAGATGGCTCCATCTATCCATGTTAGATTCCATCGTTAAGAAAAGAGGGACGATATAATGGTGGAAAAAGAAGCAAAAGAGACCTTACTACGGCTGTGCTGAACATGGCTGCCGGCAATTCGCGCAATGTCAACATCTACACAGGGTTGTTACAGAAATCTTGATTTTGAATCCGCAAAATCCGCGCCACGGGGTTTGAAGATCCGCGCCGTGAGAACTAAATCCGAGCCGAAAAAAACTATTAAAAATTACTGCACACTTAAAATAAAACACCGAATTCGGTAAAATTTTACCGGAATCTCAACAGCTGAACGTTCGGTGAAATCTTCGGTGTTTTCGAAAATTACCGAACAGTTTGTAATTTTCGCAGGTTTTTGGTAATTTTCCAAACCGAGCAGCCAGTAAAATTTACCGAAAGAAACTTGAAAAATGAACAAAAATACCGAACGCACCTGTAAAAAATAACGGTGGCAGAAAAAGTCGGTTATAAATGAGCCTGCCGGTACCGTCTAAAATCCAACTAAATTAACCAGATTACTTACGAAAAATGCTAGCGACTCGTACATCCATTAACACCTTCCAAATTATAAACATCCTATGTTTACACACAACAATTAAAACAAATCAGCAGCACCAGTAGAAAATATTCGCGTCTTGCACGATTGCACGTATGAGAAAAATGGCCACCACATTCACAATTTGGCATTTTTACAGGTTGTTCGGTAAAAAGTTATACAAATTTCGGTAAATGTAAAATTAAGCAAATATTTCGGTAACAGTTAACAGAATTATGGTAAAACTTACAGATCTCACAGAACATTCGTTAATTTGATGCTTTTTTGCAGGAATACTGGTATTATTACACTTCACCGATGGATTATTGTAAAAAAAATTACCGAACGACTTTTTTTGGATTAAGTGTGTGATTCAAGCATGGTTTCTACGAGCATCGTAGCGTTTTTCCTTCAAATATCATGTATCGATATATTTAAAAGAACAAACTGGACATTTATAGAGAATAAGTTTAAAAGGCCGAGCTAAGTTTCAGTTAAAAAATGAAAAGATATTATTACTATTACGAGTTGAAGTATGGCACCAACCTCGGAAAAGTAGAATCAAACCTTAGCTTAGTAAAATTGTAAAAATGAAAATTTAGAAAATCTATACCGAGCGTCTTAGCAGAGTGATTGAGAAATCAAAGAAATAGTTATCGGTTTCCGTGATACTCTACTAGAAAATTTTTTGGAAATAAATATTGAAATTCAGTCCGCGCAAATATATATTTCGACTGTGACTTACAGTCTTCCTCAGTGCTTATGTGGACTGGTAAAGAGCAAAGCGTAAATCCTGTTTTTTATTTGTAGTAGGTAAAAATGAAAATTTAGCACCCTTAATTGGAGTTAGGTAGGGGATTATGCGGTCGATTGTTCACCGTACCATGTCTGGGGTTTTTGGGGACCAGATTGAATAGCCATGAGGGGTGATTACCTGCGTCTTTGTTGAGAAGCGTGCATGAGTGTTGTTTATAAATTTCTAAACTTTCAGCTACGTCTAATTTCCATAAATTATTAACGGGGCGGAGGAGATGAATGTTATCCGAAGTTAGTGGATGTTCCTCGTTAAAAATATGTTCAGCCACTATTGATTTGAAAAGGTGTGGTGGGGCATTTTTTGAAACTTTACTTGCTTTGGTCACCTCTGCGAAATGTTCCTTGAAACGTATCCCTAGGTTACGTTTAGTTTGTCCAATGTAAACCATGTCACAGTGACTGCATGCAATTTTATAAATTCCAGCTTCGTTCAGGGTATCAATAGGGTCTTTGGTAGACCACAATTTTTTTTTAGTTGGGTATTTCTACTAGTGTAGACAATATCCATCCCAAATTTCCTAAATTTTGAACGAAGTGGGCGTGTCAAGTTAACGTCATATTCAACGGCTACCTTTTTCAGATCTTCTGTTATTGGGGTGAGTGTTGTAAAAGATTTCCGAATTTGAGCACGCTTCTCTTTATCAACAATGGCTTGAATGATACTTTCATTGTAGCCATTAAGTTTAGCAATTTCGAAAATTTATTCCAGTTCCTTTTGCTTGGCTACTTCACTTAGAGGTAAAGTTTCCATGCGGTGGATCATATGATGGAAGGATGCCATTTTATGCTGGAAAGGATGGTTTTAAGTGTTAGGTATTACCTGTTTTGTATTCGTGGGTTTCCGATAAATTTCAAATTCTAAGTCCGTAGACTTTCTGACTACAGCGACGTCCAAGTAAGGGAGTCCGTTGTTAAGTTCTTTCTCAATTGTGAAGTTTATATTTTTATAGGTATTATTAAGGGATATGAAAAAAGTTTCAAGATCCGCCCTTTTCAAAATACAAAAAATATCATCCACATACCTCCACCATCGAATCGGTAAGATGTTTCTCTTCTCCAATGTACTTTCTATATTTGCCATGAAGAGCTCACATAGAAAGGGAGAAAGAGGATTCCCCATTGGTGCCCCTTTAGTCTGTTTGTAAAATTTACCACGAAATGTGAAGTAGTTTTCTTTCATGCAAAGGCGTGAAAGTTTCAACAAACTGTCAACTTTCTTTTTCCAAGTAATATCAGAATATTGGGAAAGAAGCCAGTCCTCTTAAAGGTTCACTGGAACGCTAGGAAATAAAGCCGTAACGTCAAATGAAACCATTGAGTTCAAATTCATGTATAACATTTAACTTATATTTATCTGAAGAAACATGGAAAGAGAGTTTTTATGTACGTATTAACTTTTGTAAACAAAGCTTCAAACGACAGTTTAACGCAAATGCTAAGTTTGCGTGGGTTGCAAAATAGTCGCGGCGAATAGACCATCATACCGAATCTTTCAACCTCACTTTTAGAAAGATAGTGGTGCCACAGACAAACAGACATACCACTCCATTCAAAATTCTAAAAAACCGTTAGAAGAGATGCCAATGTTCCAATGTTTTTTCGAGTTATCCAGTTAAACAGTTGAATCACAAAATCATCCAGTTTTTGTATATTTTTCCAGTTTTATCCAGATTTTTTATCAGCTCCAGTTTTCATTGTTTTTTTCTATTTTGAAAAAAATTTTTTTCAAGTAAAAATTTTATCTTGTTTTATATTAAAAAGTTCTTTAAGAGGGAGTGAATAAGGATTTCACTCATTTTTTTTCTTTCTATTCTCTGCTCGCACGAACTCAGCCAAATTGATAGCAACATGATATGACATAGAATTGAAAAAAAAAAACATAAAAAAAATGTAGAAGCAAAAAAGCCAATAATGGATAAAGCAACTATTTAAAAATTTGTAAAATCTGTATTCGAATAGGGCTGACTTAGGCGTGAGATTGTTAAATATTTTTGATTGTGACCTGGACCGAGAATACTATATATCAAGTGATTGGCGCCTTGTCATATCTGTGGTATATAACCTCCATTTGAAAAATTGATTAATTTAATAAAATTTAAAGAAAACCCATATAAAGCAAAATCTGAGGCGAATAAATAAGCTTTTTTAGGTATGCTTTTTCTCCTTAAGAGTGCTCCTTTTGAAATGTTCCGAAGAGTTTTAGATAGTGTAATTGTCTATCTAAGAACCTAATTTGGTAAAAATCAGAGATGACCGTTTTATATATCATTATTTTTTTTTCAATAGTCCTTTTCAAGTATTTTTTTCAGTCGTTTTCGAATGCTAGTCCAGATAATGTTTTGAAAAATTGAAGGAAGTACGCAAAATTGCTTAATTGCCTTGCACCTACAAAGTTTCATCGAATTCTGAAGTGGTGCAGCCAACTACTCAGTCGAACTGGTGCGAAATCCTTCAATATTAAATTGTAGGTTGCTGAAAGCAAGGTTGCAAGGCTTTCCGCAAAATCTGCGCCATAGAGTAGTAAAAACGCGCCAAATCCGCGAAAAAAGTGAAATCCGCGCCGACTGTAACAACCCTGTCTACATCAACGAAGTGTTGACAAGGCGAAATCGATACCTGTTCAAGCTAGCTCGTGACCTTAAACGCGATGGCAAAGTCAAGTTTGCTTGATTTAGAGACGGTAGATTGTTGGTGCGAAAAACCGAAAAAGGGAGAGTGAGAGAAATCTTTTCCATCGATAGTCAAAATGAATACACCAAATAATCAAAACCTTCGATTACCGTCTCAAACAAATGCGCTAACAACAACCACTATTCAAGGTCTCGAAATAAATGAGTCGAACAGCCTCAAATTGTTCTATTTCAACGCCAGGAGCTTACGGGGTAAACTTACCGAGTTGGAAGTTCTGCTAGATAATGCACCATGCCGGATGGACGCTCTTTTGATAACAGAAACATGGTCCCGGGACGACATCGAAACATCTTTGTCACTTCTAAATTACCGCTGCCTCTCGATCATCTAGACGAGGAGGAGGGTCTGCAATATTTGTCCACAAAAGTATCAACGCGAAACTCGTAGAATCGTTCTGCGACGAGTATAATAGTCCAGAAATTTAAGTTGCATCTATAGACCACCACAAAGATTCATGGCAGCTGTTGATGGATTTGTTGAAGTGCTCGATGATTTTCTTACTCGAAGAGGATCTAGTAATATGATCCTATTCGGAGTTTTTAATATCGATCTGCTGAGAACTAGTACCACGGCGCAGAAATACACAAACACAGTACTCTCAAACGGTTTTAACTTTTGCGACATTTCTCAGACCCGATATGGCGCGTGCCTAGATCACATCATAACTAATAAACAATCTATTTCAACAACAGTACAACACCTCCAATATAGTTTATTCGACCACCACGCTATCTTCGTAGCGAGTGTAATTCATCCGAAGATCAACATCGATTGTTTTCGTGAGAGTCTACAACAATGCCCGATCGTGACTTGCCGCAGCGTCGACGTTGAAACCAACTATAACTCGTTCATTTCAAGTGCTCATCGGGCTCAAAAAGCTTCATCGAGAACTATACCAACGCTAACAGCGGCTCGCAGATATTCGAAGCCGTGGATTGATCACGAATTGTTAATGTGTATACAGTCAAAAAATTATTGGTATGCAAAGCATCGTAAAAACAGATCCGATGAATTCACCAGAAAAGTATACAGTGATTAGAGTAGAAAAGTTACACATTTGAAGCGAAGCAAAATGAAACAATACAGTCAGTTTCTTTTTACGCGGGGGATACGTACCTTGAAAAAAAACCACGTTAATTCGAAAATCCGCGTAAAAAACCTAAATTAATCCACCTAGCGGTCAGACCCAGCCTTTCTCATTCAAACTTTTTTTTGTAAAAATAGATTTACATGAACGCTTCAATCCAATAAATGTATATTCACTCTTTAGGTTCTAAAATATTGATGTTGTAATCTATACATATAAATGTAGTCCGGTCTGTCTGTCTGTTTGATCCATCTAGGATCGAAAACTATCGAACCGATCGACGTGAAAATTTGTATGAAGGAGTTTTTGGTTCCGATAAATCCAAATGAAACATACATTTCTGCACAACTCAAGAACAAACCAAGCAAATGAAACCGAATTTGGCATGTGGATGTTTTAAAGGGTAACAAATATGTCCATATTGGTTCGACGCCCCTCCCTCTTCCAGAAGCACATGTTTCTGCACAAACTTCTGCACATCTCGCGAACTAATCATCGGGATCAGTTCCGGCTACCACAAACGCTAGTGATTCTGCTATTCCACTGTTCGTCACATCTGGTAGTCAAATTAGCGAACCCGGTAGCAGCACAAACTGCGGCAGCATTCTATCGTCAAGTGATAGGAAAATGGGTTTAGAATCTGTTGCTGAATGCAAAGAATCGCAATCGAAAGCCGAAAGTGACAGTATTTCAACAGTTTCAATCCCGACGCCAGTATCAGTAATCCGCGATGAAGAGCAGACTGAAAAAATCACCCACATACATCCTAGTGAAGTACCAGCGGTAGTAGACAACCTAAATAATCTAAGTAAATGTGATATAGATGTTAAGACTAGCATTAGAAGTGATACTTCCGCCGTTTCATCGCTGGCGCAATCGTCCTCGTCGCCATCACCTTTAGCCGCACTGCAAGCCAGTTCATTGAGTATCCTTCCACTATCGGGTCCTCTGATGGGATCTAGCATGCTACCATCACCATCCTCATCGTACTCGTCAATTTCGTCATTGTCCGCACTAACAGCTACTGCGGGAGGAAACGTCGGATTGCCGCTCAGCGCAGTTGTTCAGCAGCCAGCGATTTCCAGTGCTCTCCAACCCTGCTCATCGTCGTCATCATCGTCAGCTTCCTCTACTTCATTATCCTGCGGACCATCGCTTGTCGGACTCATCGGCCGACTGGGACCACCGCCTAAACGAAAGCGAAAAATACTCAGCCAGGAACTGGAAGAATAGATCTGGCAAGACAACCGACACTTTTTGCAGGATCGGAACATCTTCGAGCATACGTATTTCAAGTAAGTTTGGTATTTAGGCTCTAGCTTTTTGACGTTCATTAATTACGTTCTTTTCCAACAGTTTTGTGTGGCAAATTTGTGGTCACATTCCGCAAACCTTACTAGCTTTGCCAGACATCACGTGTATAGCAGCCCAACTGTCAGTGTCATTTTTCATTGAGACATTCATTCATGCTAAAGAAAAGGTATTTTAGTTGATTACAATCGTTGAACTTGAACGATAGATTTTTCCCTTGTTTTTAATTTCAACCAGCCAACGATGGTGCTGTGGGTCGAGTTACTTACCAAGCAATTTAACGCCAGCCAGGAAGCGTGCGAGTGGTTCTTGAGTCACATGTCGGCTGAACCGTGGTGGCCGGTGCAAGTTCTCATACAATGCCCAAACCAAATGGTGCGACAAATGTTTCAGCGGTTAGTCATCCATGTTATACAACGATTAAGGTAAGTGCTCCCTGCAGCAGTTTACAAAAAATAGTATGATGCCTAACTACATTATTGGCATTCTAGGCAAAGCCATAGCGCCCTTTATTTAGAGGTGGCAACTGATGACGAAGGAAACGAAATAATAGGGAACGTGTCTTGTGTGACGCGTTTTATCAAATCGCTCATTATGCTTATGGAACATGGTGCTCGCGCTCATTTACGGCATCTTTCGGAGTTTTTTGGTCTACTGTACGAGTTTTCGCGAATGGGAGAGGAAGAGGCTCTCTTTTTGCTGCGAATTAATGTTATCAGAAGTGTAGCTGATTTTTATCTGGGACATAAGGCTCAGGACTGCGTAAGTTCTTCACTCACTTTTTGTTCGTGTACATACAAGCTTAATCTACCGATTGTTCTTTATAGATCGATACTAATTCCGATAACGAGGACAATTCATCGGATGAAGCTTTAACGGTTGATAAGAACCGCCCTGCATCATTGGATAAAATGATAGCTTTGGTAGCGTCACTGGTGGAACGTTCGCGTGGTCCGGATCTAAGGTTGCATCTTTCAACCCGTGATTATAACGCGATTGCTGGTGGGAAAGGGTTTCCTTTTCTCTATCAGCAAATTAAGGACAACATCAATCCACATCAAACGCGCCACTTGCTTCACGCTCTTTGTCGATGTGACGAACGGTTAGCTGGTCAAATCATTGCCATGCTTTTTACGGCTGTGACGAAGCATACGGAACTGTGTGGACCCTTTTTTAAATTGTTGACGTTACTGACAGAATCGACCGGTGGCCCATCAGGGTTGCCATGCTTCTCGCAACTTGTACTGCAACGTTTTGGGATGCAGCAGAGTACTGTCCTCAGTCGGCTTTGGATTGGTTAGCTGTCCAAGCGCCCCGAAACAAAATCGCTCATACCTGGATTCTCCAATCAGCAGAAAGTTGGGTGGAAACGTTTCTGCTGGCGCACAACAATGCCCGAGTTCGAAACGCCGCCGCATACCTACTAGTTTCGCTAGTTCCTTCGCAGAATTTCCGCACCAACTTTCGGGCTACTTCACATCACAAACTAGCGATACATACAGCTCAGCAAAGGGAAATTTCGTGCGAAGCTCAGCTCATCTTGCATACAATTTTGAACCTTCTATTGCGATTGTTGAGGTCCGCCAGGAACTACACCGATATAAGTGTCCACGGAACCACCAAACTTACTGCATATTTCAATTTGATGACATACTGTTTAGTGTCAAAAACAGAAAAATTGATGGTTAGTGTTATAATTGAACTAAGTTAGTGTTCAATTGAAATTATAATTTTTTTTTTGCTTTTCAGCTCGGTCCGCATCTACGAGCACTTTGGGAATTGTTCCATCCACGGCTATCGGAACCATCGGTACCGGCTCATCACAACAAACAAGCTTTGCTCGCATTCTGGTACCAAGCAACTATCGATTGTCCAGAAAACGCACTCCTAGTAGCAAACTGTCCTGATATCACTAGAAATATTGCGTTCAACTACATTCTGTGAGTAATCATACTTTGATTTATAGAATTTTTGTTTTAATTTTAACTTTACACAGAGCCGATCACGATGACTCGGAAATCGTAACCTATAACCGAGCGATGTTACCGGTTTACTATGGTCTACTACAAATGTGTTGCCAGCAGAGTAGACTGTTGACGCGACAACTAGCAGCCCATCAGAATCTGCAGCGGGCCTTCAAAAATATCACGCCTAATCCGACGCAATATCCGCTTGCAGTGGATGAACTGTTTCGGCTGATGACCCTCTTCGCGCAACGACATCCAGAAGCAACGGAATCGGAACAACGAGAGGTTACCATATTCCGCAGGACTACACTAACGGGTGTCATGGGGAACGTTGATTGCAGCTCTTCGAATATTGGTCGACAATGACGATGACCGTTTGTTTGTGGTTCTGAACGGGGGAATCACGCTTTGTTTCGATGCACTGCATACACTGCATTCGATTTACCATGAGGCAACCGCTTGTCATGTGTTTGGTGACCTACAAGAACTGCTTACTGAGGTGATATTGCTGATCAGCACACTGCGAGCAAGTTGTCGAGAACAAAAGAAGCGACCACCGCCAGCTTTAATGAAGGGACTTCCGGATGCCGTGCGGCGGTTAGCAACACTATTAAATACATTTAACCCGCCAGAAATGCGCAACATCGCACTGGAGGTGCTTAAGGAACTGGTCAAGTGTGCACCGCCGGAGATCATCAGTACTGTTTTGGTTCCATTGCTGACCCACTGCCACACACATAATGTTTCACACACGATCAGTGCTCTTGGGTCGTGCTTTCCGCGACGAGGTATGAAGGCAACCTGGCCACCAGTTTCGAAGAATACTCCTCGTCCGCCTAGACCGATGGTTCAAATGAACATACCGCAATCGCAGATCTGTGAAAAGGTAAGTTGATCGCGTATGCATCTATTGTTTTTGTCGCAGTTTTCAACATTTTGTTTTTGTAGGGGCTTGACAAAGACTTTGACCTCGCATTGGAACTGTTCTATCGGCCGTATCATGAGTTCTTAGATATAATGTTCCGCGTGGCGGTAACTTCCAGTCAGTTTACCGAAGCTCTGGTGCACCTGTCGTTGCTGACAGGCATTGAGGCTGTTGTGTTGCATTTTAACGTTTTCGCCAAGTTTTGGGTTGGCATTTACAACAATAAAACTACCAACAGGTGAAGATTTTGCTTGCAAAATAAAAAAACATATTCATGATTTCTATTTTTTTTCAGGTATTCTGAATTGTTGATAAAAAATCCTCTACTGGTGGACTACATCGATGATATACTGAGAGATGAGAGACTGTCACTAAATGATCCTGTGATTGCGAATTTTATTGAAATCTATTATCCGAAGGTAAGTTTTTTTTGTTGAACGAAAAGGTTCCACACTAACTTGATCTATACTTCTAGACAGCGTTGCCAGGTATCCAGATTTAGCTGGATTATCCAGATTTTTGGACATGTATCCAGGTAAACAGCTTTGATGTCAAATTATCCAGATTTTTCATGGATGATCCAGATTTTATCCAGATTTTATTTTCTCTGTTCCGCAAAAAGGTCATCACTTCAATTTTGGCGCGAAATTTTGCAATTTTGTCACCTCAAATTTTGCGTACACCAAGACTTTTATCCGAAAAATTAACCTTTCACCCAACGAAATGACTGCCAGATTTTTTCCAGATTTTTATTTTGCCTTTTCCAGATTTTTTAAAAAATGACCTGGCAACGCTGCTTCTAGATCAAATCACGTCTTGTTGTTCCTCGGCTGCTAGAATCTATCTGCCAGTTATTGCCGGACAAAAGTAACTTGGAAGATATATGTGGGGATCTGCAAGCAATACGCATCATCGGTCAACGTACCGGGATTCCGGGCGCGGTTAAAACCCTGTTGCAAAATTCCCTGCATGCGGTGCTGCTTCGGTTTAAAGACGAAATTTACAGTGATGGTAAGTGATTCTGGTTATAATGTGAACAGTGAGTTGACCTCGCTATATATATGATGATATTTTACAGAAGAAACACCACCGAAAAAACGTAAAATGACTGCTAGTTCAGGTCAGTGTGGAAGCAGTTTGGCTCAGGTACAACACCCACTGTTACAGCCATCTGCAGAGCCAGAAGATTCAGGCGATCCGAAATCGATGACAGAATCCCTTCAACAAGACGAACAAAATCAGTTTGACAGAGTAAATCATTCCAGTGAGGAAAAACTAAGAGAGAAAAGTGTGGAAGCAGACAATGCTTCAGTAAGAGAGCTATCAACGCAAGACAACAATACTGTGAGTAGTGAAGATAAGGTCGCTGGAGCAGTCACATTAGAATCTAAGCAGGAACGCGAGGGACAAGACACTGAAGAAGGTAAGGCTGAATCGGATCGGGGAGGTATAACCGACGACACTGAAAACAAAGTTATATAATATTTGGCAGGTGAATGTTTTTAGTGGCAACAAATATGTTCCATAATCGACCTTAGGCAACATTTTGCATTGTAAGATGACAACTTCCGGTTTCTGGAAAACAGTCAAAAATGGACGATTTCCTCCCAATATAATAATATCCGGATAAAGAATGAGGAGGAGGAGCTAAAATCGACCACAGATACCATTTTGAATTCTAAGATGGCGACTTCCGGTTTCGAAAAAACAGCGGCAAACGACCAAATATCACCAAATATGGGTATTTCCGGAATCTTAATGATGCACTGGAGCCACAAATCGACTGCAGACACCATTATGAATTGTTGTATGGCAACATGTTGTTTCTGGAAACCAGCCAAAAATGGCCGATTTCCGTCTAACATGAGTATCTCCGGATCTTTAATGATACACACCAGCTCAAATCGATCACAGACCTCATTTTGGACCTCAGGTTGGCGACTTCCGGTTTCTGGGAAACAGCCGAAAATTATCGAATTACACCCAATATGGATGTTCCTTCAACCAGAATGACGCTCAGAGGCCAGAAATTATCTTAAATACCATTTTGAAATCCAAGATGGCGACTTCCGGTTTGTGAAAAACAGCCTAAAATAACCAAATACCATCCAATATGAGTATCTCTGGAACCAGAATAATGCAATGAGCTAACAATTGACCTCAGGCACCATTTTGAATCGCTAAATGGCAACTTATAGGAAACAGTCGAAAATGACCAAATAATACTCAATATGGATATTTCCGTAATCGAGAGGATGCATAGAAACCAAACATTGACCCTTGACACCATTTTGAATTTAAAGACGACCACTTTTGGTTTCTGGAAAACAACCAAAATAACTAAATACCTCTCAATATGATCATTTCCGGTGTCAAATTGATGCCAGAAAATTTGCTGAAAATGACCGAATACCACCCAATATGAATATATTCAGAATTAAGGTGATGTACAGAAGCCAAAAGTCGAGGATGTTGTCATTTCGATAAAACCAATCAATTCAAACGATTTGTTATTTGACTTTGATCTTATCCTATGGCCGATTCGTCGTGCATTTTCAGACTTTAAACACGTCGCAAGGAATCAATGAATTTGGAACGTTAAAATCGTACGATACCACATTTAATTTATGTTGAGGCCACATATATCGACAAAAGCAGGTATAGTTTAAACTAGTCTTTGAATTTCTGTTTTTTCCTTTTGAGCCACATATCAAATTGTTATGAAGTTTGTTATTTGTAAGTTCGAGAGATGACTCGTTAGTATGACACAAGTTATGTTCAAATAAGTCATGTAATCTTTGAGATAATCGACTTTCGTTGATTTATTAACAATTTAATACATAACGGTTGCTTAAGTTCGATTATAATGACATGAAATGAGAACGTATAGGGCAGCCAAACTTTGAAACCATGTGTTCAATCATAATTCATCAGTTTACCCTTAACTAGCCCGCTCATCTGATAATAATATTAATCAAATCGGTTGTGTAGTTACTGAGATAATGAAGTTTCGTGATTTTCACATTTCGGTACATTACAGACGAAGTTACAGTTCGATTACAGTAAAATTTAATAGGGTGTTATGAGGCACCTAGACCTTTTATTTGACACTAATTTTGTGGAAATCGGGTCAGCCATCTCTGAGAAGAGTGAGTGAGTCAAAGTAGTCGTCGGAATATGTTCCTTTTCATAGATGGATTTCACATTTTTAAACATAACAGGCAAAGTAATGATCCGATTGCAAAACAAATCAATAGGGTCTTATGGAGCAACTAGACCTTCCATTTGACAATGATTTTATGAAAATCGGTCCAGCCATCTCTGAGAAACATGAGTGAGATTGAACAGTCTTCACAACACGTTTCTTTTCATAACTTTTGAACCACAAGTTCAATCTTCAGAAAACTCAAAAGTTAAGGGTTTTCTGGATAGTTCGTTCATTTGAAACCAATTTTGTTCAAATCGGTTGTGTAGTTTGCGTGGGTCTTATGGGACAACAAGACCTTTCATTTGCAATTAATTTCATGAGAATCGGTCCAGTCATCTCTGAGAAAAGTGAGTGAGAGTAAAAATCTGCACATACACACACATACACACACATACACACACACATACTCACACACATACACACACACACATATATACACACATACATACAGAAAATGCTCAGCTCGTCGAGCTGAGTCGAGTGATATATGCCATTCGGCCCTTTGGAGCACTTTTATACTTTCGGTTTTGCAAGTGATTGCTATACCTTTCTAGGAGAAAGGCAAAAAACGCCCTAATTCAAAAATCCGCGTAAAAAAACCGCGTTAATTCAAAAATCCGCGTAAAAAAACACGTTTTTTTTAAAAATCCGCGTAAAGCAGTCCAGCAAGAAGGGCTTTAGAAAAAACCCGAGACACTCTAGAACCAGTATTTAATACAGTATTTAATTGTCCTCTTTGACGGTCATTCCGGATCTTTCGGTGGGCGGAGAGTATTTTTTGGACTATGTCTTTTACTAGATAAACACTTAAACGTTTCTGGTTTAAACCCACGTTAAATCGGAAATTCGTGAAGATTTTTTTTAATTAGCGCGGTATCGCGTAAAAAAAAACCGCATCAATTCAAAAAACCGCGTTAGTTCGAAAATCCGCGTAAAAAAAAACGCGTTACTTCAAAAATCCGCGTAAAAAAACCTCGTAAAAAACCGCGTAAAAAACCTGACTGTACTACGCAGCTAAGTTCGAAAGGAATAAGGAGAGTGTTTCGAAAACTTGGGACACAATCAGAGAAATTCTTGGCTCGAAGAAAAATTATGACAGTATTGCTGATAAATGTGATACTGTAGATGAAAAACTATGTATGGTGGAGAATGCAAATAACTACTTTGCAACAGCTGGAGCTCAACTAGCGGAGGGTATACCGTATGTGGGAGTGGGTTTACTCCGTGAACAAACAAATATTTTGTTCAACTTCACGACTGTAGGCCAAACGGACATAAAGCGGTTCATACATGCACTACCATCCACATTATCTACTGGTTATGATGGTATTCAGTCCAGATTTCTCAAAAATCTTTGTGTAGAACTATCAACTTCAAGTGAACCTTCGGAGTTTAGGCCGATTACCATCCCTTGTGTTATAGATAAAATTCTTCAAAAAGTTGTTAATAAGCAGCTTATGGAACATCTCGAAGATCACGGCCTTTTTTCATCTCGGCAATATGGATTCAGACCTAAGTCTAATACACAAGCTGCCCTATTCGATGTCGTTTCAACCATTCAGTCAGCATGTGACCGCAAAAAAAAAGGTAGCAGCCGTGTTCCTCGATCTAAGCAAAGCATTTGATACCTGCGATCGCAAAATCTTTCTCCGTCGTTTGAATGAACTTGGAGTCAAAGGTAAATCTTGCATGTGGTTTAGAGACTTTCTGGACAATCGTAAACAATTTCTATGCGATAAAGGTATCACTGCTACACAACAATCTGTTGACTTTTGAGTTGTGCAAGGTAGTACTCTAGGACCAACGTTGTTCAACTGTTATATAAACAACTTGAAGGACCTACCGCTACATGGTACACTGTTTATGTACGCCGATGATATCGTACTTATCTATGCTGAGACATCATGCGAAGAATTGAAACAGCAAATAAATGAGGACCTAACGACTTTGTGACTGTAGATGAACCAGCATAAACTAACGGTAAACATCTCCAAAACAAAATACATGCTATTCAACACACCCAAAACGACCAATATCGATATCTTCTACGGAGACAACACCATTGAAAGAGTCGAAGTGTTTAAATACCTCGGTGTGGTGCTGGATGAACAACTAAAGTGGAAGGCACACATTTGTAAGTTGAGCTCCAAACTTGCTCAAGTTGCTGGTATTTGAAATTTGTACTTCACTCTATTTCATAGCCACCTCATATACGGTATACTAGTGTGGGGAACTGCTAATGCGACGATATTGAAATCATTGCAAACGATTCAAAACAAGGCAATCAAAAACTTATTCGGGTACCACCGGAGAACTTCAACTTCATTCATCCACTCGAAACATGAAATCTTAACCGTCAAGAGACTGTCAAATTGCGCTGCTTGTATGCATATCCACCGTATTCTGCATGGTACGGTCCACACCAACACAATACTCAACCGGCTGTTTGAGCAACACCATCATAACACCAGGGGAAGAGATCGTTTGATATCCTCCAGACGACATACAGCGACATTCGGACAGAATTCTGCAGTCAACAGGGCAACCAATCTGTACAACAGACTCCAGCCAGAACTAAAATTACTTCCAGAGAAAGTTTTTAATCATCAGCTTTTCATTTCATCCTCAAAAGGATTTGTTCGTATTGTATTTGTTGTTCAATTTAGTATCGGATAAGATGCCAATTACATCTTTGCGTTATCACTGACAGTGCGAACAAAGTATTCGTTGTGATTAAGTAAACAGTGAAAAGCTGATCTAACACTCAAAACTAGACGGCTCACGTGTTGTCGAAATGAGTCAACTTTTCATTGAATGCATTTACTAGTGTCCACTTTCGCACAGAGACTGCATTTCACTAAAGTACCTCACTGCATCACCATCACCATTTTCAATAATATAATAAGTTGCTTGTAATGATTGGGGCTTGTTTTTGAATTTTGATTATGCGAAAAATTGATTTTATGCAGATAATGAAAGTTTCGGCTGTCGTGTTCATGACTGAACGAAAAGATAATTCAGTACGTTTTGAGACACGGAGATAAAGTAAAATTTATAACTTTTACAAATTTAAAAATGTGAATTAACTCATTAGAAAATAACTCTTCAATCAAGTTTTCATTTCATCCTGAAAAGGACAATTTGTTGTTCATTTTACTATCGGATGAGATGCCGATTACATCTTTGCGTTATCACTGACAGTGCGAATAAAGTATTCCTTGTGATAAAATAAACAGTAAAAAGCTGATTTAACACTCAAAACTAGACGGCTCACATGTTGTCAAAACATGTCAACTTTTCATTGAATGCATTTACTAGTGCCCACTATCGCAAAAGGCTGCACTTCACTAAAGTGCCTAACTGCATAAGCCGCTATCGATGCTGAAATCCGCTGCAACCAGTGCGCTATCCATAGCCATGCCACAGTTGTGGCCGCTATACGCTGCCATTGGTATCCACAGTCCCTGCATCAGCTGGCTCAGCTGCTATCGTTGCTGGAATCCGCTGCAACTAGTGCGCTATCCATTGCTACACCACAGCTGTGGCCGCTTTCCGCCATCGCTGGTATCCACTGCACTGCTAGTGCTGCTGCTAAGGGAGGACGACTGCTGTTGTCGCTGTCTACCCAAGTAACCATAAGCATTAGGAGATAGCATTGTATTAGCACTAATTCAACCTTGTTAATGCCAAATAGCTTTATATCATTTTTTTAATGCTTAGGACATTATGCTAAACTAGCATTACTGAGAGCAAAATATGCGCTTAAAGGGCTACGATGTGCTACGATGTAGTGTTTCAAATGCATATAGAAGACGCATTACATTTTTTCAAAAGTGCCAATAACGAGCGATATCGAGTGGTCAATTAAAATAGACGGAACATGGATACTCCACGTAAATGGAAAAAAACTTTAAGGAGTGGGAATTTTCGACGCAAAGTTCGGATATATGAAAGTATGAAACTCTCCGAAATACCCAATACAAAACAATTGCAAACTATTGAGTTGTATCCAGGATCTACATCTCCTGGGCACGTGGTTTCTGAACCGTCAATATCAGAAGATGAAAAAAAGTCCCTGTTGAATTCCAAACGATGTTGAGGAAGAACACATGCACAAAATTAACCTTATGTATTACCTCTGAATATTTTGTTGCATTCGTTCCAGACACCAAATAATTTAGGTTCTAATTTTTGTTTCGTTTGTTTTCTTAACTCAGATGTCAGCAAAGAGGAATCTCATGGATACTCCAAATCAGCATTAGTGATGCATATCAATGGTTGCCACCTGCAGCACTTTATCAGCCAGCTATTTCGCCTTTTTAACATTATATCAGATATATACAAGTCCGGACTACATCGTGATTAGGGCGAATCGACTACGAAACTCAAAAAAGACAAACAAAGTTTTCAATCACAAATTCAAATCCTAAATAAAGGTGGAACAATATATTTGTCATCCAAACACTCTAATAAAAGTAAAATCGCAGACAGACGTCCAAGCTGAGTTCCAAACTTGTGTAAAATTTTTTGTAGTAGCAATCCGTAACCAGATAGCGCTACCAGTACGGCCAGCCTCGTACACCAGCGAAAAAAAAAATGTATTGTAGCGATGAGATCACCAGGTGGCGCTAGTGTACAAGTGATTTATAACACAATTTACTTTGAAAATTTACACGGAAATTTTGATCAATGTTGTTCTTGCTTGGACGTCTGTCTGTGGTAAAATTGTTCTAGCTTACCTAAAAACTTGAATTTCAGTCGCTTTTCATTCTATATTCGAGAATTTATAGTTTTGCCTTTTACCATGCAAGCTTTTCGATCTGCTCGAAAGTATCGCCCTTTACTTTGCGCCTTATTTAGATCTGCTCGACAGTATCGCCCTTTACTATGCGCCTTATTTTGATTTGCTCGATAGTATCGCCTTTTACTATGCGCCTTATTTTCATTTGCTCGACAGTATCGCCCTTTACTATACGCCGTGTTTACGTCATTGTATTAGAATACGCCCTTTGCTTTTGATGTTTAGGGGTCTTCACATCGAGCTCGTATACGAATACCCAGCCGTAAACTGTTTATCTTCCATTACTCGTCAATAGAGGTGAGTATTCTTACGGCTGGGTATTTGTTTACGAGCTCGACATGAATACCCATTTTATTTTGTTGACAACTTTGATTCCGCCCATTCATCAAGACGAAGTCAAGTTTTGCCTTATACTAACGTAAACAACAAAAAGGGCGTATTCCTCATTATATTTCATTTTGATATAAAGTGGATTTCGCCCTTAACAAACATCGTACTTTTCAATAGCAGGGTTGTTACAGACACCTTAATTTTGAATCCGCAAAATCCGCGCCACGGGTTTTTGGATCCGCGCCGTGACAACTAAATCCGCGCCGAAAAAAAAAACTAATAAAAACTTATGATTCAACATGGTAAAATTAATACCATCTTTAAAATGTCATGCTGATATGAATAACTTGTTTGTATTTAGCTTCAAACGCAGGACAGTTGACTTACTGCGGCCATGTTTAGGAATGATGCTAACCAAAAATGTTGTTTGGAAATTCTTATAAACAGCACTGATTTTTTCTCTCGCAATTTTCTCTCGTTGAAAAGAGTATGATTATGACGAGTGAAATTCTTGTGAGACATAAGTTAGACCTAAAAAGTGAGAATTGATTGACGAGATTTGGAAAGTGATGGATAAACATTTAAACCCGTATATTGTCGGACCATTTCCTTGCGAGAACAGTGTAATTGAAACTATGAAAAATATTTCTCCTTCAAAAATTTTTCCTCCTTCAACTGTTTATCGACTTTAGCGAGTACCTTCATGGAAACCTGCGCCCTTTTTATCTAAAAATCGTTGACAATCTTCCTTCTGCTTTTACTCTTTGTCAACCTGCTCTTGAATGCCAATGGAATGTATGGAAAAAAATTAAACATCGATCGTTTTAAATTATAGCTTAGAAGTTTTGTCTTCTCATGCAAAATTTGTTCTCAAGCGAACATCGATCGGGAAGAAAAGCCTTAAAGTGACCAATAAAAAAATTCATATGGAACTGTTAAAATTATTTTTTTATGGTAAATGTGTTGGAAATTCATAAAACGTTGAGATCTGTCATCTTGAAACTTTTCTTTTTTTTGAAAAGTTTCGATCTTGGGCCAATTGAACGTTTAAGGAATTCTTTAAAATCCGTAAAATAAATTCAACCTACACTCTGAATTAGCAATTTGAAAAAAATATTATTTGAAACAATCGGTGTAAAACGCGACTTTTCCTGGAAATCCGCATGATGAACCACGGAAATTCCGAAATTCGCATTAAAAAAAGACGTGGAAAACCAAACCTAAAACTGCATAAAAAGCCATTCTAATACATTTCTAAACGAAAGCTTGACAGTTTTTCAAGAATTCGATAAATTTGAGCTCCTTTTTTAAAACAGTATACAACACATCCTAACGAAATCGTCTTGAAAATTCTAAGGTATATCAAAAAATTGTATTGCCAAAATAGTTTTTCAATGACATCAATTTTAGATCGTTATAATTTGGAAAAAAAAGAATAATAATTAAAAAATAAATAATATTCTATTTTAATCCAATGTATATATTTTCCAAATCTAGGAATTAGTTTGCTACAACTCGTTCATTGGCAACATTAGTAGAAGACATGCAGGAGGATGATTTTCCTGATGTGAAGCCTAATTTCCCGCTTTTCCCGTCTTTTTTCCGGTGATTAGAAATTCCCATCTTTTTCCCGCTTTTCCCGGTAGAGTGGCCACCCTGATTATCAATGTACGTAAAGATTTTTGTAAACAAAGCTTCAAACGACGATTTGATGCAACTGCTAAGTAGGCGTCTCAAGGTACGATGATGGCCTACCAAGCCAGTTGTTGTAGCCTCGAGTCTCGGCACGGGAAAGACTGTTAGTATCAGTAGGATCGTAACGCTAGCCCCGCAATCGTCCTGTACACTTAACAGTCGGCTGCAAAGTCTGTGTATAATAAACAGAAGATCAAGTTCCGAATCGGATTGTAGCACCAAGGCTTTGCTTTGCTTTGCGTTGGTAGCTTTGTTTACTTTTGTACCTAAACAAACAGTTTGAAATTAAGAAAAAATATAACATCAAGAATATTGGATATTTGCATTTTGAACAAATTTGAGATTTTCAAATAGAGAAGTTTTTGTTACAAAAACCTTTTTTTAAGAGTGACCATTAGGGTGGGACAAAAAATAAATGTTAGCTCTCATGCACTTTTCGTGTTCCTTATGGGTCCCATAACAACTGTGTAACTTTTTAGATCGATCGGTGAAACGCCCGATTTGCGCCCGATTTTTAAAGTTTCCATACGATTTTGTATGGGAAAATCCAATTTTTCAATACTTATTCTCTAGAGATGTCAAGTTGGCTAGTAAAAAAATATCAATACATGATATTAGTAAGAAATTTTTCCGGGAAAAACGGACGGCTCACCATTGAAATTTTCCAGCAACACTGCTACAGCATGCTGCTATTGCAAACTTGCTTAAGTATGAGAAATAATTTCGCGTGGAATGAATTTTCAAAGCGTGATTTTTGCTCATAGTATTTTCGAGAAAGCCCCCAAGATAAATTTAACCCTTTATAAGGCAGTGGCAACTATATTGCCACCAACAAAATTTATTTTTTTTCGCTGCACTTAGAATATTGTTTTTAAATTTGACTTAACCAAAGACTTCTACAAGTGTCTTAGAACACTTCAGTTTTTTTCTAGGACTGCTAGAAGTGTACAATATTGATTTTGGGATCATTTTTATGTCAACAAACCGCGATTCTAGACCGTCTTCAGGAAATTCATTTTTAATTTGGAGAAAATCCAACAAATTGGTAAGTTTTCCACCAGGAACTTTCTATTCAGGACCTACTGTGTTAGACTATGCAGTTTTGTCGTTAAAATACATGGTGTATTGGACGACAAATTTTAATTTTTTTCCTAAAATTTTTTTCTGGATACCACTTGAAAAACCCGTTACTTTGATCTTTTCCATGCAAAATAAATGAAGTCCTACTGTTACATTCTAATAACTATAATTTTTCATTTTTTATGATTACAAAAAATCAAGTTTACAATGCGATGTAAAAAAATGCTTCCATCGTTTTTGGGGTTAACGGGTAGTGGCACCAATTTTTTCAATTGATTCAATAGTTGATTTCTTAACAAAGGTACATTTGTGTTGTTCCTTCTGTAAGGAATACGTTTTATTGTTGTTTTTGTAGATTCCTTGCGTAGTTTTTACGGCCTTATAATGGGTTAAGCGATATCATTTCTCATCACATGGTTGAATTTGGAACAGCAGCATGCTGCAGCAGTATTGCTAGTAAAATTCAATGGTGAGCCCTTCGCCAGATATTCTATCAGTCTGGGGTGAATATCTTATTTCACAAGCAATGTAGCGCCTTGCGGTCTTCCGAAGAGTTTTTTCAAGGAAAATTTCCTATAATTATCATGTATTTATATATTTTTAAGAGCCAACTGGACATCTCTATAAAAAAAGTTTTGAAAAAGTGTTTTTTCCCATATAAAATCGTATGGAAGCTTTAAAAATCGGGCGTTTCATCGATCGATCTGAAAAGTTACACAGTTGTTATAGGACCCATAAGGAAAACGAAAAGTGCATGGGAGCGAGAAAAAAACACCATCTCTTTTTTCCCATGTGACCGTGTCCCAGTCTAGTGACCATGTGGAAATGTTCAGAAGAGTTTCAATGAATAATCAATGAATTTCAGACGGTTTTCTATACGCCAGCCCTTGACAACTTTTCTCTAATTCTTGTCATTACTGACGTCAATGAGACACATGTGATTTAAGAACTTGTTAACATGTAATATATACGGTTATGGGTATTTCCGAAATCAGGATGACCTGAAATCGACCCTAAGCGTCGTTTTGAAATCCAAGGTGGCAACTTCCGGTTCATGAAAATCAGCCAAAAATGGCCAAATACCACCCAATATGAGTATTTTCGGAGCCGGGATGACATTCATAGGCCACAGTTGCCATTTTGAATCTATTCAGGACCACCACATAACATCCAAAGAGTTATGTTATTAGTGATGTACCAGTAGAATCTTTTCGGGAAGGACCAATTTGGGGGCCGTAAGGATGTTTTATTGTCGAGCACATAACGGTTACGATAAAATTTTGTTTTTGTAGTATCTCAATTATTTATTTTTCTCAATATTTTTAAATGAAAATTAAGACATTTTTCTCAAAGTCATTCTTTGACAACTTTCTTTCTTCTTATTCAGATATATCAATTTACAAAAAAACTTCAGTCCTCTTTGAATGTAAGTCTAGATAATTTAAAAAAAATAGTATTAAAAAATAGGATGCCAACCAAATGGTAATTTTAAGAAACCATATAGAAAATTTTCACCTGCCTGAAAAAAAACACCTAGTGAAAAATCGGAGGGGTTGGCTGCATGAAATTTCGGTTTTCGAAAAATTTTTGGTGTCAGATAGCTTATAAATGCATGAAACGTCGAGATCTGGTATTATATTATAGATCTGGGATTTCTCAAGGTCTAACTTCGTTTTGCGCCACCCCATTTTGAATCCAACTGACCTGAAATTTCACACAGGGTGTTTTTCGGGCAGGTAAACATTTTGTATAGGGTTTTTTTCCCTAAATTTTTTGATTCCTTTTTTCAAATAAAAGTGATTGGCACCCTACTACACACCCACCATATTTCATAGAACTCTGAAAGGGTGTTGCCAGCCCATCAGTCGATATCCTGATTTTTAGGTAACTGAACGCAAGGTTGCAAGGCTTTCCGCAAAATCCGCGCCATAGAGTAGTAAAAACGCGCCAAATCCGCAAAAAACGCAAAATCCACAAAAAACGCGAAATCCGCGCCGACTGTAACAACCCTGCAATAGTTAGAAAAGAGATACATTATTTTTTCGAAGATTGAAGGTAGATAGTAGCTCACTTCATACGTTTTCGGTAAAATCTCTATTTAATTACAGTTTGTTAGATTCGCCCTTATCACGAAGTACTCCGGAAGTATTTAGGTCAGAATAAGTTCTTACCCAGAATTCTGTAATTAAATATAGTATTATTGTAGGGCAATGATTTAGTGCTTATTGGTTACTTGGGTAGAACTATTATGAGCGGCTTTTTTAACTCAAAGTATATTCATTTATATTTTCATATGGTTACATATGGTTCACATAATAATTGTTTAATTGTGACCTGGCGCAGGACTCTCTAAACCTAGTCAACGATGTTGTTCTTCGTTCCTCCAGCACCTGAAGACCAGCCAGGCGATGGATTTCAGAGTTTCGTGTCCTCGGAGGGGTGTTTAGGATCATACGTATTACTTTATTCTGAACAATCTGAAGTTTAAGATGGTGGGTTTTAGCACAGCCCTCCCAGACAGGCAAAGCGTACTCTGACCGGTAAAATTATTTGCTTGTGAACGGCAAGCTTGTTTGTGAGGGAAAGAGTGGATTCCCTATTAATGAGAGGATAGAGGGATTTGGTCAGTATGTTGCACTTGGTAACAGTTTTCTCTACGTGTGAACGAAATAGAAGCTTTTGGAGAGACCAATATAGACAACCTCACTCGACCATTCGATGGGAGTGTTATTGAGATGGATTCTCACAGTGGCAGGTGGAACAAGTCGAGTTGATTTGGAATGCGGGAATATAATAGCCTGGGTCTTAGCTGCATTGATGCAGATCTTCCAGCTGTTGGAATAGTCAGACAAAATATCCAGACCCTCTTGTAGTCTACGCGTCAAAGCTCTAATCACTCGACCTTTGTAGATAATGGCAGTGTCGTCTGCAAACATAGACAGGATTCTACCACCCGGAACCAAGAAGGCTACCCTGTGGAACCCCAGCATCTTAACGTTAAACGAATCAGAGGGAATGTTGTTGAGGAAGACCTGGAATGATCTATTCAACAGATAATTCTTGATGATCTTCACGAGGAAGATCGGGAAGTTGAATCGCTGCATCTTAAACACCAGGCCATCATGCCAGACATTATCGAACGCTTTTTCGATGTCGATTATGCCATAGCAGATGTTTTACTAACGGACTTAGGATCTGAGTTACTCTAGTCAGTTGGTGAACGGTGGAGTGACCCTGTCTAAACCCGAACTGTTCTGGGAGGAAGATGTTATTCTGGTTTACGAATTTGAGCTCCAGACACTTATTAAAGATCACTGCCAGGTGTTCGAAAAATTCTTGACTCAAGTTTTTCAACTCAAGGTTGAGGACCTCATCGTCGCCGGCGGCCTTCATGTTCTTGGTGCGCTTGATGGCAGCTAACACCTCATCAGCAGATGTTTTAGATTCATCGGGAATTGTAATAGTAAAGCCGCGCCAGACGGGATCACCAGCTTTACTGTACTAGCTTAAAACGATTTGCCAATCGCTCGGGATCGCCTCAAAGTACCGAAACCTGGTCGGACCGCGATTACCCACAGGTAATTATCGCTATGCCCGCAAAACGATAGGCTCTCCTCCTATGACTACCCTTCGAAACCTCCTCGCTTAAGCGCCAGTACCGACAAATGTCTGTACTGCGAGGAAGCGTGTTTTGTACCGGCTCGGCTAATCCTCTCAGGGCAGGTTATGTAAGGAACGCAACTAGCTCTCAATGCAGTTAGCGTTGCGACGGGGCCGTGGTGGATTCCGGTCGACTCCCGGGTTTTTCTAGCGGAAAATAAAAACCTTCGCCTGAAGGTTTTTTTATATTTTTATGTTAACAATATTAATTTTACTTCCTTGCTTCTTTTCGTAGCCTCACGTGGCTAGCAACTTTATCTTTTCTCGAAACTCGTTAGGTTTATTTTGTTTGTCAAAAAACTTATAATTTAAAACTTTCCTTTCTATTGATCACGTTGCGTCCACTCAAAAATCTAACTCCAATTTTTTAGCTTAACTTCACTTGCTCGGCTGTCTTTTGGAAAGGTTCCCAAGTAATAGCACGATGTTCTCCTATCGCTAACTACTCGAAGCCCTGTCTTTGGCTCGCGCGGCACGGAGTCCCGCTTTATGTGTCGTGCTCTGATTGGTCGGT
The DNA here is from genome assembly GCF_029784165.1 of Wyeomyia smithii. Classification (NCBI taxonomy): domain Eukaryota; kingdom Metazoa; phylum Arthropoda; class Insecta; order Diptera; family Culicidae; genus Wyeomyia; species Wyeomyia smithii. The sequence goes on from NC_073695.1 coordinate 126,830,709, forward strand.
TAACTCGAGAGCTTACTCTGACGCGTGTGAGATTCACCAGTAATCGACCAATGCTCCGCTGTCGCTATCTACTTGGAGCTTCTTTTTTGGCTCGCCCGGCACGAAGTAACGGCTTACGTGTCTTGCCCTGATTGGTTGAGATGAAAGCTCATTCTGCCTCCTGTTAAATCAATGACTTACTGTTTTCGAAAAATTGCCTAGTTTCGACCCTGTCTACGGAAGCTTTAATTGGGAACACACTTACATTTAATCACCGAATTCGTTTTTTTTCACCGACTTTTCAACAGCTGAGCGCTCGGTAAAACGTTCGGTAATATAAAAGACTACCGACCGATCAGTAATCAAATTGTTGTTGCTTTCTGTCATTATTACCGACCTAATTTGTGAGAACGGCGAATGCAATTAGTTGCCAAAACCACCGATCGAATCTGTTAGTTGTGTAAGACAGTACCGAAAGATCTGTGATGTTTGTTTTTTGTTCACTTTTAATTATTTAAGGAAACCAGAAATATGACGTTATATTATTATTTTTATTCAAATGTTATTAAAAATTTTTACTATTGAAAACTAAAAAAAATCAAAAATCGTCGTTCGCCGCACCGAATTTGCATGAGTGAAAATCAAACGTTTTTTAACTGCTGTCGACTGTGCATGAACTTCATGCCACAAATTTTATCATCATATACCTGTCGGGAATCTCCATTTTTTTTTAAATTTTAATTTACGGAACTTTTAACGCGAACTAATCTTTCCAAAGTCTGTCTAAAATCTGATTCGTCTTTTCCTTTCCTCCTTCTACCAAATCGCAGAGTACCGCTCTCAGCAGAGCGGTAGCTGGACGAACTCATTCGTGTTCTCTCACCAGCACTCACGGACGCGAGCGATCGAAAGAATTCGGGTTATTCGCGTTGAAAGAGATTTTGAAGGCTATTCGCACCTACGTGAACACTCATATGTAATTGTCAAAATGTGCGTGATGACAAAAGCAAAAATATTTCCTTCCTTCTTTATCGCATGCAAAAACCAAACAAATATCAGCAACACCGTCAACGCGAATTGTCATGCATACATATCGTATTTAATGGATTTAATGCATCAGCCTATGTGCAATGTGCATATAGAGTCTGGTATAATGGACTGCCGCGATTGTCGCACTTTCTCTACCAATCGCGCTGAACAAATTTATAAACAACATTATAAATATTGCTTAGCAACAACGTTAATAGTGCCAACAGAAAAAATTGTCTGACGGATGTGAAATTAATAAAAATAATTGCATTAGTGAGCTTGTCACAAGTACAACATTTATTAAGCATGAAGGTAAGTGAATCAGTTTTGCTTGTTGTTGATTTGAAATATTACATTATTGCAATTCTAGGAATCAGAAAGGAGAATATATGAAGCTAATAATAAAAAAAAATGTCGATGGTTTTGCCCTGAGAGTTTTGCCATTATGCCATTCGTTGCCGCAACAAAAGGGTGTACATATCAACCAATTACAATTTCAACTCGGCAACCATTTGTTATTCTGCTGCTGTTTCCCAAGAATGATAAAGCTACAAATATACCTAACTTGAAATTGGTGAGTGAAAAAAAATTAAAGGAAAAAAATATTAATCGTGATGGCTTACTTACGACATTGACAGCCATTAAATTCTTATTGGAAGATATGGTACATGAACATATCCGCAAGTCGCTCCGGTTTCCTTATTGTTCTCGACGGTCTCTTGTTGGTCGGAACCGTAATAACTTCTGACGAACCATCAGTCGTATCGGATGGCTGATAATCTTCATTTGCTGGAGGCAGAACTCCATGATGACTACTTTTGCCCCATTTCTCGAAAGAACAGTAAACCGTTGCTTAGAGAATGTTGGATCCGTTTTATTCTTCTTTGGAACTGCCATTAAAACTATGTCACCTACAGAAATATCGGACGGTCTTGCGCCTCTACGAGCATCGGCAGAAATTTTGCTTTGCAGTTTAGAGGTTGCATCTCGAATATCCTCTCGATCAAGCTTGTTTTCCAATTTAGCTCCCCACAACGCTGGAAACGAACCTCTATACTATTTCCACCCTACTAAAAGTTCAAAAGGTGTGATATTGAGTCTTGCATGGGGTTTCCTGGTGTTGTGTGCATGCACATAATCTTGTAGAGCTTTTTTCCAGTTAATGCTATCCAGTTTCGCACCCATCAAAGCTTTAATTATTGCTTGGTTCTGGCGCTTTACTGCGCCATTGGTTTGAGGGCAGAGGGGAATAGATTTCTTCACCTTCACCCCCTTTGCTTCCCAGAACTCTACAAATTCACTGCTTTGGAACGGAGGGCCGTTGTCGCTTTGTATAACGAGTGGTAATCCCCAAGTGAGGAATATCCTTTGAAGCGCTTCATTGGTTGTTTTAGCATCAGTTGATGTCATCTCTACTACTGAGAGGAAGCGAGAATACGTGTCAACTAAAACCATAAATTCCCCATATCCACAACCATGTACCGATAAGAAGTCCACTTGAAGGATTTCCCATGGACCATCTGGGAGCTGGCGGCAGGAAAGCGGAATTGGTGGATTTTTTCTAGAAATAGTAATACATGTGACACAACTCTTAACATAATTTTCGACCTCCGTGCTCAAGCCGGGCCACCAAAAATAATCTCTTAATATTCTTTTCATAGCAGGGCAGCCTATGTGCCCTTGATGAGCCTCATTCAATGCTCTAATCCGTAGCTTAGTTGGGAGTATGATTTTGTCTTCTTTGAAGATGAGAGGACCCAAAATTCGAAAATCCCTGGATTGAGCCTCGTAACGTGCATATTCCTTAGGCCACGTACCAGATTTTATTGACGATCTCACTGCGAGTAATTCCGTATCGCTTTCTGATTCGAGCTGAATATCTTGCCATGTGATCTTCATGGAGCCAATATCCAATGAATAGAGCAAATGTTTTCCATCGTTCTCTTCGAATGGTTCATCAATCTGTGATTTAGAAATAAGCCGAGATAACGCATCAGCTACATTGAGGTGCCCAGGAACTCGTTTGACTTCGAAATCGAACGCTTGTAGCCTCAATGCCCAAGACTCAGCTCTCGATATAGAACGTTTGCAAGATTTGATACCATCTCCGAAAATAAACTCGTTAGCTTCGGAGTCTGTACGAATCACAAACTTTTTTCCTGTCAAATAAAAAGTGAATCTTTCAATACCCCAAACGATAGCCAAGGCTTCTTTTTGCGTTTGAGGATATCTGCGTTCCGAGTCAGTTAACGCTTTAGATGCACAGAAAATAATCCTGGGAACTCCTTTACTAAATTGTACGAGTACTGCACCCAGTCCTATTGGTGATGCATCAACGAAGAGTTCGGTATCATCGTGAATGTTGAAATATCCTAGTTTGGAAATAGTTTGCAATGCCTCTTCTTTCATGTAGGCAAATTCTTTTTCCAGGTCATTGTTCCAGTAAAAACTTTCTGATTTCGCAAGTTCTCTCAATTGTACCGTAGCCGACAATCTGCGCAAGATAAATCGTTCTGCGAAATTCATCAGTCCCAGAAAACTTTTCACTTCTAGTTGATTTTCGGGCCTGCGAAATTCGCGAATTGCTTTAAGTTTCTCGTATTCTACACTTAAACCATCGTGGGAAATTTGAAAGCCAAGGAATTTTACGGACTGCTGACCAAAAACGCTTTTCTCTTTATTGATGCTAACATTGTGCTCACGAAGCCTTTCCATTACAGCTTGCAAATTTTCGTCGTGCTCAGTTTTTGTTCGTCCTGACACCAGAATGTCATCCAGATAGTTGCGAACACCAGAATGTCATCCAGATAGTTGCGGAAAGAAGTTCGTCAAATGGCGCGATTTGACGTCGAGAACCACGTGGAAAAATGCGCTTGTTGAATCGATGGTTGAGAACCATTTACACTCTGGAAGATCAACCATGATCGATTCCAAAGTGGGCATCTTAAATGGACTCCGGATAATAGCCTTATTAGGACCTCTCAGGTCAACAACTAGCCGTATGTCATTTATTCCTTTAGGAACCACTAAGAGTGATGATCAATACGACTTATCCAAAGTGTCGTCAACGCGTTCAATTATTCCAGATATCAGAAGTTCGTTGAGTCGCCTTTCAGTCCCAGATTTAAACGCTGGGGGAATACTAGTAAAAATTTTTCTGGATGGATGCATGCTTTTATCGTAGTTGAGTACCACCGGAGGTACGTTAAACTTAGGGAACTCCCTATTAACAACCAAGGAAAGATAGCGGGGGCCTAGTGTGGTTGGTAACGTCTCCGCCAACCACGCTCGACGCCTGGGTTCGAATCCCACCGCCGACATAGGTGTCGATGGTTGTGAGGTGGCGTGATCCACTCACAACCAACCCAACTGGTCTAGATTCAATTCTAGCCGACACCGGGAGATTTTCTGAGGCGAAAAATCTCTGGGATCACGCCTTCCATCGCATGAGGAAGTGAAGCCGTTGGCGCCGGTCCGTTAATAAACGGGTCGTGAGTTAGGGTCCTGGGTGTGGAGTCGCCTCCCTGGGCGTCGGTGATTGGCCACAACAGTGGCGGAACTAGACCGACGGAAAATAAGCGAGAATAAAAAAAAAAAAAAAACAATGAATGAATTTCTCCTGCGAAATTGATATCAGATCCAGAACGAATTGGTACATTCAGACCAAGCTGTAAAACACTGTACCGAATTGCTGTATTTCTTCCAAGTAAAGCTCGACCACCTTTAACGGCATAAAACTGCTCAATGAATCTCGGCCGATCATCGCTTATTACAAGTTCTGCTACAAAGCTAGCTATCACCGGAATTTTATTAGAAGTGGCATATGCTTTGGGTGTTACGTCACTACCATCCTTCACACAGAACAATCCGAGCTTAGATTCATAATTACTTTCGAGCATCTTGTATGTATCAGCTCCTACTGTGTTAACCTCTGCTCCTGAGTCGATCAGAAATGGAACAACCATGCCAGCCACTTTACCTGCGATGATCTCATTATGGTCATATTCATTTGATATAATACCAATATGCAAAAGGGATTTTGATGAGGTCGTTACATCATCATTATTACCAGATGTATCTTGCTTGCAACTGGTGGCAGCTTCAGCCATGCATGATGAAGCCAAGGTTTCTCTGCAACCCACACAAAATCGAAAATTAATTATTTTATATTACTGTCGCATTTCAGTTCAATTAATTTACATATTATTCTTTTATTTTTTTTTTTTAGATACATCTTTCCATTTATATGATTAATCAATAGCAACGAACAGTTGAAAAGGTAAAAAAAAAACAAACGATGTCTTAAGTAAAAAGAACAAAACAAATAAACAAAGTCATGATGAAGGAGATACACTTACGGATTCCTCAGTCAAATCATCACCATCCGTTTTAACCACTGCTATCTTCTTGGAGTTAGTTGATTCGTTGTCATCATTGCTGTATCGACGCTTAACCGGTTTTTTTTTGCTGGTTCCTGATGGCAGGCACGCTCAAGATGTTTCTTGCGTTGACAGTTTCGACAAACCTTGTCGATGGCATAACACTCAGCAGCGTTATGCTGCTTACTCAGGCACCTCCAACACATCAAACGACTGGATACATTCCTGGTAAATTCTCGATAAGCATATCCTCGGCCACCTCTGGCTCCTCGCCAGTTACCAGAAAATCGGTAATACTGCTGGTATCTTGTACCACCTGCGCCGTTGCTCGTTTGCTGGAGATTACGCTGGCCACCATATGTAACAGCTGCAACTTCAGCCTGTACTGACGCCCGATGAGTTCTAGCGAACATTTCTTCGTTCAAAGTTTCCATCTCCAAAGCACGCACTTTCTCAAGGAGATCAGCGATAGACCCACCTTTTCTGAGAATCTTCCTACCGGTCTCGCGAACTTTCCGATTAAGAGCGTGCGATTGAATTGTATCAGCTACCTGCTCTATCAAACTGCTATCATTATAATCGCAGACTTTTGCAACTGATATTACTCGTTTGACATATTTCACGTCCGTCTCTTCTAGTATCTACGTCAGTGATCTAAGCTTTTATCGTTGCATAAAGATATAATCACGTGATCCAAACAACGCATCCAAACGTTGTGTTGCATTCGAATAAGGAAATGCTTCCATATCCGGTGAGTCAGCATTCGAGTGTGTTCCTTCGAGGAAATCCAATAATTTTAAACCTGCCTTAATGCGAAAAATGTTCATCTTCGTACTTTCATCCGCAACTCCAGCTAATTGCATTGAAGCTTCCAGCATCTGTCTCCATTGCTCGTACGACTTACGATCAATATCTTCTTCTTCATCAATGGGCTTGCACTCTGGCACCTGGAGAGAAGCAAACGATAAGTTGCTCATAGATGACATGAGTAGTGAGTTGTGATCATGTGTTGCATTATCATCTCGCATAGTAGAATGCATTCGAATAAAACTTCCATCTTCAATCGATTGCTTCAAATTGTTCTTATCCGATTTGGCCTTTTTTTAACTTCAGTAAAAGGGACGTACTACGTTTTCGCTCTCCCTCCAGCTCTTTTGCTAACGCCACGGCATCTTTGGCGGTCAACTTTGTTCCTTTCCTAATAAATAGATATTCAACAAGTACTACCATTACTACAAGATATATATTTTAGAAAATATAATAACTAGTAGTGTACGTGTATCATTATACAATTTCTACAAGAAGCCTTGAATTAGATGAATGTCCAATAAGAGCTTATCATACTCATTAGTATCCAACTAAAATCAAGGTTATTTCATAATATCTGTCAACTATAAAATTTATTGAAATGATCTAAATTTAAATGGGAAACCATTTAGTTTATCAGACTATTTAGAAACCAGTAGAATAGTAGATCACTATAATTATATTCGTTGTATCTTGTTTAAGCAAATTTCTTAAATTTTTATTTCTTTTTTTTAGACTGCGATAAATATCTTCTAAGTCGGATCCCATGCCAAGACAAATTCCTTTAGTCGAGTTCCTCTTGCCCTACTATCTTTGGATTGAAAGTAACTCGAAAACATATCGTAAATAGATAATGTGGATAATCTGTTTAGGGGAATAATATTAACCCACTCGAAAGTTGGACTTCCTAAATGTTCTGCGGATTCACCCGAATCGAGTGTCTTCCTTCAGACACACCACCCCGCTCGGAGGATGGATTTTAACTTTCATCTGATCCACCCGGATCAAGTGTCTTCCTTCAGACTCACCAACCTGCTCGGAGGATGGGTTTTAACTTACATCTGATCCACCCGGATCAAGTGTCTTCCTTCAGACACACCAACTCGCTCGGAGGTTGGATTTCGACTTTCAATTGATCCACCCGGATCAAGTGTCTTACTTCAGACACACCAACTCGCTCGGAGGTTGGATGTCGACTTTCAATTGATCCACCCGGATCAAGTGTCTTACTTCAGACACACCAACCTGCTCAAAGGTCGGATTTCTCTTGAAACCCGAATCAGTAATTCGGTAGAGCACCAAAATTTCCATGTGTTATACTTCCAAGATGGCGAATATCGCCATTTGTAACACAACTAAAAATCACTCTTTCTTCAAAATCACAAATGAAATTATGTCTGATCTAGCACAAAATAAATCTATTTAATCACTGTAGGAATACTTACTTCGCTGTGGGAGTGTTTTTAGATTCTTTCACTGCGCCATTGTCGGGAATCTCCATTTTTTTTTTAATTTTAATTTACGGAACTTTTAACGCGAACTAATCTTTCCAAAGTCTGTCTAAAATCTGATTCGTCTTTTCCTTTCCTCCTTCTACCAAATCGCAGAGTACTGCTCTCAGCAGAGCGGTAGCTGGACGAACTCATTCGTGTTCTCTCACCAGCACTCACGGACGCGAGCGATCGAAAAAATGTTTTGCTATGGAAGCTCTCTTTCTCTCACTTTTGACCACCATACCGTTGTATGCCAGTGGGATCTATCTGTCAAACATCGTGTAACCAACATATTCGGCAACATGGCGTTTGTTTTGGTTTGTGTTCTTTTTGGTCATGAAAATGATCGATGTGAAATATTATAGAATTGGAAGGTTTATTATCAAAACGCGAGAAACCGCGGAAAACTTTCATCAATGTGTTGTGTAGTGATATTTTTCCCCCATTATTGTTCATAGTTACAAACATCATGGACCAACAAACGTCATGGACCAGAGTTGATCTGCGATAACGCACACATATATGGTATTTGACAGCAGTGAATCCCCTCTGGTTGTATGTATTTTCTCGTAATTCATTTTCAGTATGATCCACATGGTTGTACACTGGCACAATAGTGAACATTCTTATTTGCTGAAATCCATTTTTTAAAACATTTTAAATTTCCTTTTATAATTCCTACAATACCTACGAAAAATTTGTTCTATGCTGAAGTTGTTGGAAAACGTCCTCCATTTTTTTCCTTACGCAGGAAATTCAATGTTCAAACGAACCGAAAATGTGACTTGACAACCAAAACACACTTATTCTCGTTTTAATTATTCAGTAATTTTGATAACGGTCATGTTCAGTAAATTTGAAAAAATACTGATCATTTTGTAATTTCCTCGAAAATAACTGATGTCGGTTAAAGTATTTACCGAATTACCGTTATACAAAAGAGCAAAATCATTTCAAATCGCCTGGAAATACGCGAAAATTTAATCGACCATTTTTGATTTGAATGAAACTTTGCACACGTATTTGGCTTAGCAAACTGAGCATTTTTCACAGGTGGAGAGATTTTTGACACCCATGAGTTAAATTCTAAAAGGGCGTATGCCTTTGGCATAGGTTTTTTTTAGGGGTAGGTGAAACGGCTCTTTTGCAAGAGCGGCTCTGAACCGCTCACTCACGGTTCTGAACCGACTCATATGAACGGCTCATGGTTCACAATGATTCACGAGCGTTGGCAGTTCGTGTTGTCTCGGTAAAGTTCGGGTTCGCGCGAACCAAACAGTTCTGGTGCGCTCAAAGAACCGTGGTTCTTTTTCGTGAGCCGTTCGTTCTTTCGCTCTTTTTTAAGAACCGGTTCATATGAACGGCTCGTGAGCCGTTCGCCCATCCCTAGTTTTATTCGAAGCATTGTAGCCCAGAAACCGTTGGTTGTATAGAAAAACTCTGAGAATGAGTTGTAGCGAATCGAAAATACATCATAAAAAAATATCAACTGTTCAAAAAAAAATTTTTTTGACCAAAAAAAATTATAAATAAACATTAAATTTTAATTTAAAAAAAAAGAGTTGAATTTTTTTTAATTTTTTTTTTTTCAAAGAAACTTGACGTTGATACGCAACTTTTAAAAAAAAGTCCAGGATGAAGAAATGACGAATATTTTTTTATTTGTTTATTTGTTTATTTGTTCATCGTCTTCGATCATATCGTACAGACTGGTTTGTCTTATGCTATATTTTTAATTCTATTTTTAAAACTATTTTTGGTTAAGTTAAAGTCAAATAAATCACTGACGTCATTGAATCATCTTAGGCAGGAACTGAGCGGATTGTTATAACCATAGCTTGTCCTGTGCCCGGGTATGGAGATCATTGTCCAGTATCGCAACCGGCGCTGAGGAACATTTATTTGAATTAGCATGGTAGATTAATTTTTTTATAAAAATTCTATTTTAACATTTTTCAAAATATTTGTATTCTGATGATTTTAAAAGATGCAGAGAGTTATTTTGAATCTAAAAGCTCTTGGTAGTAAACATTCTAAAGGCATTGGTTTTCGAGTTATTTCTAATTTAAGCTCGAAAGATTATAATTATTTAGGAAAATACACGTTTTTCTTAATTTGTCCATGGTTCTCCAGTAAAAACCATACGTTCATTGGCATGCTTGATCAAAAATATACAATTCATTCTTTGACAACAAAACGATTGGGAGAACGGTTCTCAAGAAAAGAGTTAAATGTTCTAAGTGATATAAATATGTATAAGAATCAAATATTTATTTTCGAGTTTTATTATCTTAGAAACATATTTTTTTTATGACATAGATACTGTACAGAACTAGTTTCACCTTATATTTTATATACATCATAAGTAAATGATTCGTCATCTTTTGAAAACAGTTTCGTTTGTATCTGATTTTCTGAAATCGGAACAAAAAAGTAATACTTTTGTGTGGCAGCTATTATTATAGATTTTTTGAAAATATTGCTCCATTCTGTTACTCCTTGTTCATATTCTTCGTATGATACCCAACTAAATGACATTTTTGATGAATTTTTATTACTTTTCTGATTAGACCAATCATACAATTCTTTTGCGCTTGTGATGGGATGTTCATGTTCTTTAGCTAAACTTGCATTTCCTTCCAATTCGTTTTAATATGCCACCAATTGCATCGCATGGGCCTTTACCATGAGAAGTCGCAAAAAATGCTACTCTGCATCGACGTTATATTTTGTTTTGAACTTGCAAAGACTGATGAAAAAGCTGATATTCTTAAGTGTTCCAGATTCTGAATAGTAAACAATGAAGGGATGAATGGTGGTTTGACTATCATTCCAATAACTACACGAATCACAAATTGATAAAGACGTATTAAAATGAGCTTGACTGTTCAATATTTTTAATTTTGCAATAACGTTTTCGTTTGATTTGCGTAAGCTTGATGAGCACCGATGATCAGGAAAGGGTTTACAGTATTTGGGCTTGGTGTATTCCATTTTCACTTTATTCATCTTCACAAAATGCAAACTGTTACTAACACATCTGGAGTAGTGCAATCGTATTTATATACGAAAACAGATTTTATAGGTAACCCAGTAGTTATTGGTTGCGTACTTTACAAACAGTTATTATTAGTAAACGAGTAGGTAATGTTGCACGACAAACATATTTTTTCATAAAACATTCGGCAAGGGGGAACGTGTAGGTAGGCTAAGGTTTAGCGCTTGAGTTATTTATCCAATCGTTTTGTTGTCAAAGAATGAATTGTATATTTTTGATCAAGAATTCCAATGAACGCATGGTTTTTGCTGGAGAACCATGGACAAATTAAGAAAAACGTGTATTTTCCGAAATATTAATAATTTTTCGAGCTTAAATTCAAAATAACTCGAAAACCAATGCCTTTAGAATGTTTACTACCAAGAGCTTTTTGATTCAAAATGACTCTCTGCATCTTTTAAAATCATCAGAATACAAATATTTTGAAAAATGTTTAAATTAGAATTTTTATAAAAAAATTAATCTACCATAAAAAAATTATTTTTCATTTCTCCATCCTGGATTTTTTTCTAAAGTTGCGTAATAACATCAAGTTTCTTTAAAAAAAAATTAAAAAAAATTCAACTCTTTTATTTTAAATTGAAGTTCAATGTTTATTTTTAATTTTTTTTGGTCAAAAAAATTTTCTTTTGTACAGTGTATATTTATTTTAAGATGCATTTTTAATTCCCTACAACTCATTCTCAGACAGTTTTTCTATACAACCAATGGTTTCTGGGCTACAATACTTCGAATAAAACCTATGCCAAAAGGCATACGCCCTTTTAGAATGTAACTCATGGGTGTAAAAAACCTCTCCACCTGTGAAAAATGCTCAGTTTGCTAAGCCAAATACGTGTGCAAAGTTTCATTCAAATCAAAAATGGTCGATATTCGACCATAGGTCATTTGGCGCGATCTTACTCAAAAGGCACTTGACGAGCTCAGAAAAAAACATTGCTGACCTATTTTGTAAACTAAAGTATGTTGTGCTCTTTCATAAAGCTCAGTAAATATTTGACGATCTGTCAGCACCTACCTAGGTGTTGCTGAAAACCCTTCAATTGGTTTACTGAACTCTTGATGTTTGTTACTATACTGTTTTACGGCAATTTTCCTGCATCCGTCAAAACGAAACATCAAAAGTCCGTCATTTTGCAAATATTCAAAAAGTTTCGAAGTTGAGTCTTTAAAGTGTTTCGTGTGTGATTTTCAAAAAAAAAATTAAAATGGATATCGTACTTTCAAATCTACAAGAAAACGGCGTGGAAGTACACGATCTATTCAGTAAGTTGTTATTTATCAAATATGTACGTATTTGTGTATTTCAGTTGAATGTTTCATATCATTGCACATCCGCAACAATGATTTCACCCAAGATTTTATCTATTACGATTGAGATAATGCAAATCATTTCAGTCAGCATATGGAAATTTTTCCACAACAGGAGAGCAGTTTACTAGAATCCTGCAATAAAAAGCCTATATTCATCATAACATTAAACGTATCAAGTTTTTACTTGAATGTGCTGGGAACACCAGTATAATCGATTTATAGATGAAGAAAAAAAAATAGTATAATCGATCCAAACAATCCGAAATACCTTTATAAAATTATTCAACGGTTGTAATAGCAGCTTTCACAATGGTCGTATTTATTTTTCTCTTTTCGCTGTACGTTTACAGAACGCTCGGTAATTTTTGACGAATCGTCAGCTTTGTGAATATACAAAACGCTCGGTAATTCGTGACGAGCATTGTAAATACAGACTCATGCAGCAATTTTTGATGAACACTTTGTAAATTTTTACTGAGCTATCTTCTATGTTTGACGTTTCAGCGAGAATGAAAAATTACCGAACACTCGTCAAGCAAATGAATTACTGAACCGATTGCTGATGGCTCAGCTGTTGAGAACTCGTTAAAAAGATTGCTGAGCTCGGTAAAAGGAACTAAGTGTGAACCATGATGAGTATTCTCGTTTTAATTGTTCAGTAATTTTTATTACGGTTATGTTCAGTAAATTTTGAAAAATACTGATTATTTTGTAATTTTCTCGAAAATAACTGATGTCGGTTGAAGTTTTTACCGAATTACCGTTATACAAAAGGCACTTGACAATCTCAGCAAAAAACATTACTGATCTTTTATGTAAACTAAAGTATGTTCTGCACTTTCATAAAGTTTAGTAAATATTTGATGATCTGTCAGCATCTACCTAGGTGTTGCTGAAAACTCTATAATTGTTTAACTGAACTCTTGTTGGTTTTTACTATACTGTTCGGCAATTTTTATGCATCTGTCAAAACGAAACATCAAATGTCCGCCATTTTTAAATATTCAAAGAGTTTCGAAGCTGAGTTTTTACAGTGTTTCGCGTATGATTTTCAAAAAAAAAAATTAATGGATATCGTACTTTCAAATCTACAAGAAAACAACATAGAGGTACACGATCTATTCAGTCAGTATATGGAAATTTTTCCACCACAGGAGAGCAGTTTACTAGAAGCCTGCAATAAAAAGCCTGTATTCATCATAACATTAAACGTATCAAGTTTTTACTCGAATGTGCTGGGAACTATATTGGTGTTCGACAAATCCAAACGATCCAAACAATCCGAAATTCCTTTATAAAATTATTCAACAGTTGCAATAGCAACTTTCACAATGGTTCATATTTCTCTCGTAACCATGAAAAACTTTACGTTTACAGAACGCTCGGTAATTTGTGACGAATCGCCAGCTTTGTAAATTTACAGAATGCTCGGTAATTCGTGACGAATATTCAGCTTTGTAAATACCGACTCATGCAGCAATTTTTGATGAACACTTCGTAAATTTTTACTGAGCTATCTTCTATGTTTGACGTTTCAGCGAGAATGAAAAATTACTGAGCACTCGTCAAGCAAATAAATTGCTGAACAGATTGCTGATGGCTCAGCTGTTGAGAACTCGTTAAAAAAAATTGCTGAGTTCGGTAAAAGAAAATAAGTGTGTAGAACATGGTGTAACGGTTTGATCAAAAACTAGGCACGGGGTGCGGGAGCGTTTTTTCACTTCGGAGGGTTGGGAACGAAGCATCACTATGCAACAGCGAATAACTTTTTCGTGTTTGTTGATATATCCTCACTAACTAGGCAATTGTATACCGCAAATTCAGGTGTTTTAAGTTGGAAATTGTTTCTCAAATTAATGAATATTGGTAGCAAGCTATGTAGCATTGCCATATTTATAATTTAAATGCATCCAAATGATATATTATGACATGCGATAATTTTTATGCCCCATTACAATAATTACCTTGTAATAAAAGTAAACAGTTATAACACCGACAATTCCTTGAAAAATATTTGAATTACAAAAGTGGGTAACTTTCACTCAGTTTCGTTGATTTGTGATTAATAGCAACAGAGTAAAATTTGCTCAGTTTCTGACAGATAGATATGTTACCCAAAAGTGAGTAATAGCACAAATACTCTAGAGTACGTCCACTTTTAACGAAACAGAGTGATATTTAACTCAGTTTAGACACATTTTAATCCAACATTAAACCTGTACACTGGTTCACTTAAATTTAACAAACATCAACGGTGTAATCTTACAAAACTGTGTTCCTTGTGAAGAATTTCAAAAAATGATATTCGCTTATGCATGGTGAAAAACAGAACTGTATAGTTCTTGGCAACAAACGGCACAAAAACTGTGTTGCCGAAACGATAGATTTTGTCTTCGCGCGACTTTATATACACATAGACTCTGGTTTTTACGTGTTCGCTTGGTAATATTTTCTTTGTGTGTAGTACAGATGAAAATGTTGCAACATTGTCCTTAATGCCATTATTAATAAATTATTAAGGTTTTTTTTCTATTCTAGTCAGTGATACCAAATGTGCAGATTTGTCTGCAAAACGCAGATTTTTGGTGTGCAGATATTTATTGATTTGCAGATATTTGCAGTTTTTCCACTGTTTCTGCAGATTTTTGTCAAAGTTTCCTTATATTTGCGCAGATTTTCTTAAAATGTGTGCAGATTTTTACAGAATTTTGCCTGCGCGAGCGAAATTTTTTCGGATCACGGATAGATTGTTTTCAGATTTCGAGCACATTTTTCCGGTTTTTCGAGCAGTTGCAGACATTTTTCAAAAACATCTGGCATCTCTGATTCTAGTCTGTATGCAGCTGAATTCGTTTTGTATCCTATTCGGGTTATTCGCGTTGAAAGAGATTTCGAAGGCTATTCGCACCTACGTGAACACTCATATGTAATTGTCAAAATGTGCGTGATGACAAAAGCAAAAATATTTCCTTCCTTCTTTATCGCATGCAAAAACCAAACAAATATCAGCAACACCGTCAACGCGAATTGAAGAAACAATTTTCTGATATTTATTTGAAGTTTAGCAATGGATAGTGAGGTAATATCTGGTTTAGTATACATATTGGTTTTCAATTTGTTTTTATTCTAGCCTATGTCAGATGGATATTTAATTGATTTGGTTGATAATGAATGGTTGTCAGAAGAACTACCAAATGATCAAATATTAGTGCCTTCGGAAAATCTGCCAGATCCGGAAGCAGATAACGATTCCTCACATCTCACTTTAAAAGAGCAAGAGCAAAAATGGTCTGATCTTGCTCTGTCGTCACTTGCTCCAGAACTCTCAATTTCGGATCATCTAAATATAAACAGCGTTTGAAAATAAATATCACCTCATTCTCATCAATAAAAGACATTAGAATGAACAAGAATCTCCATTCACCAAAAATTCTCACAGAATTTGCTCGAGACTTTGAAGAAGAACCGTCAACTTTATTTAATAAACTTGTTAAGTTGACGGCGAGTATATACAACAGTGGAAGTGAAACTTCATCAAACGATAATCATAACGTGGAAAATAAAACCAGCCCAATAAATAATGTGCATGAAGAAAAACAAGAAAGCTTAAATAATGTACAGACTCAACTTTCTAATCAAGTTCCATGTTACGGGCCAAGTTTTGTTCATGAACGAACTTCAATAAACGTACTCAAACGTTTGAGTAATATAGTCTCACAGAGATCAACCGTAAAAATACCATGTAGGCTTTGAAATCTATTCTGTCTTGACATGATATTTCTATTCTAGAGCTATCAAAACTACAAACATACTGAGTTACAAAAACTTTGGATGCCTGATTCTACATCGATTGAATGTTATGACTGCTCAGCCAAATTTTCAACTTTTCGTAGAAAGCATCACTGTCGATTGTGTGGGCAAATTTTTTGTACGAAATGTTGCAATCAGGTTGTTCCTGGAAAATTAATCAACTGTACCGGTACGTATCAATGTTTTAACTGAAAAGTATCGAACTCATCATCAAATCAGAGTTTTTAAAATTGATATTTTAAGACAGTGCAGAAAAAGTATAGTTTTAATGTGTTGTATAGTTTTACAACGACTGTTAAGGCCCAGATACACACACGGCGTAGTCACGCCTTCTCCATACAAAATAGAAGGCGTGGTGGTGATCATCTCATTTGTGTATTTGGGCCTTTACTAATCCTTCCATACCCCAACAACCGTAAGGAAGTGGCCGGCGCACAGTGGGACGAAATAAAAAAATAGTAGGACATTGCACAGTGGGGCTACTCCATACAAATGCTGGCCAAGCAAAAAATTGTTTTCAAATCATGGAAAATACATGGTTTTTATGTAATTTTGGGATGCTGAGTTTGAGTTTGCCGAATTTGATATTATTTTTGCATGAAAATGCATATTTTTAACGCCAGGGAAATTTTCATGTTTTTTATATATATTATGTGAGGGAAATTTTACGTCGGTTTCAATCTTTTGGAAAATAAAATTCATTATACTTGAAAGACTTTTTTATAACAAAATATTAATCAGTTATTAAGTAAATAAAAAAAATCAATTAAAAAATATGCTTTGTGTGCAAAATCACTTATGACTTGTTTTTTTTTTTTCAAAGTGACTATATTACATTGCTTCTATTTATCGCATTCTTCTTTTTATTCACTTCTACCTTCATCTTCATTTTTGTGTTCATTTTCAATACAGTTTTAATATCTTAAGGGAGGGTTTTCAAAAAGCAGTTTCTAACGTCAAAATAATAATTCACTATTTGCTCTATAGAAATTAGCAGGCGATGTATTATGTCATGGTTTGTGCTTACACGATTGTTTGTGACTGGTATGATATAAACTTAAAACATGATTTTGGTACTCAGTGCTGGTGATTCAAAACATAAACAATGATTAGTTTTTAATACTTCGTTATTTATCGGAATATAGATGAGTTAAACTTGTAAATATGGAAATAGTGTGATTAATTATATTAATTAAACGTTGTTATTATCAAACTAATACGAGCTATTTGTTATTCTGTTGACGGTTTGCAGTGTGCAATTTAAATTCACATTTTTATAGTCCGATATGTGCCGAACACTCGTTGTTTCTCTTCGAAAGAAGGGTACTCTGCGCAGGATCGGACTAGATGCATTTTAAAGCATTTTTTCCAAGCTATCTTTTAAAACTAGTGCCAATAGTGCCAAACCCTGCCGTCTAAACTCTAAACGCTGTTTTATGCAAAAAATACGTATTTTTTTTATTCCGCCTAATTTTTTTGAGTATAACAATGAGATTATACATTGTCCAATGATGGGGACTTATTCTCCACTATATTATATACAACTTTTCCCTAGACGTCATCGAGATTCAAGTTACCCTTGAGGCTCCAGCAAGTTTCGCAAAATTGCACTTTTTCCAAGAAAAACGCTAAAAAACGCTGACTCACTACATTTTGAAAAATCATAGAAAATTCAAATTTTTTTCGTAATGCTCCAAAAATTTGGATTCTAACACTTTACTATACAACTATATGAAAAATAAAATTGAAATGAAATTCGCATTTTCAATATTAGGTCGATTGCCAGCGATTCCTCACTGTGCATTGGTGTTTGTGACGAAATGCATGGTTTTAGCGTTTTGATGTTTTCTAGAAAGTTTCTCAGTTTTATGAGTACATTATTTTGACGGTAAATTTTTTTTGATTTAGGGGGGTGTACACCAAAATAAAAAAAAACCTTTTTTATTTCTTGAAGGACTTGGTAACTTGCTTCCGACACATTGTAGGACTAGCTATTACGAGCAAGTTTGTGAAGCATTGGAAAATTCTATCTCCTAACATGACAAATTTAACAGACTAATCAATGTGGTCTAGATGAGCGGGGGCCTAGTGTGGTTGGTAACGTCTCCGCCAACCACGCTCGACGCCTGGGTTCGAATCCCACCGCCGACATAGGTGTCGATGGTTGTGAGGTGGCGTGATCCACTCACAACCAACCCAACTGGTCTAGATTCAATCCTAGCCGACACCGGGAGATTTTCTGAGGCGAAAATCTCTGGGATCACGCCTTCCATCGCATGAGGATGTAAAGCCGTTGGCGCCGGTCCGTTAATAAACGGGTCGTGAGTTAGGGTCCTGGGTGTGGAGTCGCCTCCCTGGGCGTCGGTGATTGGCCACAACAGTGGCGGAACTAGACCAACGGAAAATAAAAATACCAACCAATGTGGTCTAGATAATAATAATCATTTATTACAACAGGACTAACAAGCAAATGATGAAATTGTCTATGTATGAGATGACCATGATATGAATGAATTATTTTGATAATACGTATTTGGCTTAGCAAACTGAGCATTTTTCACAGATGGAGAGATTTTTTACACCCATGAGTTACATTCTAAAAGGGCGTATGCCTTTTGGCATAGGTTTTATTCGAAGCATTGTAGCCCAGAAACCGTTGGTTGTATAGAAAAACTGTCTGAGAATGAGTTGTAGGGAATTAAAAATGCACCATTAAAAAATATACACTGTAAAAAAAAATTTTTTTTTGACTAAAAAAAACTAAAATGGTAGATTAGTTTTTTATAAGAATTCTAATTTTACCATTTTCAAAATATTTGTATTCTGATCATTTTAAAAGATGCAGAGAGTCATTTTGAATCAAAAAGCTCTTGGTGGTAAACGTTCTAAAGGCATCGGTTTTCGAGTTATTTTAAATTTGAGCTCGAAAAATTATTATTATTTAGGAAAATACACGTTTTTCTTAATTTGTCCATGGTTCTCCAGCAAAAACCATACGTTTATTGAAATGCTCGATCAAAAATATACAATTCATTCTTTGACAACAAAACGATTGGATAAATAACTCAAGCGCTAAACCTTAGCCTACCTACACGTTCCCCCTTGCCGAGTGTTTTATAAAAAATATGTTTGTCGAACAACACTACCTACTTGTTCACTAATAATAACTGTTTGTAAAGTACGCAACCAATAACTACTGGGTTACCTATAATATCTGTTTTCGTATATAAATACGATTGCACTACTCCAGATGTGTTAGTAACAGTTTGCATTTTGTGAAGGTGAATAAAGTGAAAATGGAATACACCAAGCCCAAATGCTGTAAACCCTTTCCTGATCATCGGTGCTCATCAAGCTTACGCAAATTAAACGAAAACGTTATTGCAAAATTAAAAATATTGAACAGTCAAGCTCATTTTAATACGTCTTTATCAATTTGTGATTCGTGTAGTTATTGGAATGATAGTCAAGCCACCATTTTTTTTCTCTGTGTGGACTCATCACTGCGACCAGAGACATTTTGATCTATTGTGATATTGCCCAGGTGTTTTCTGTACTCCGCACTTCATATTATTGGCAGTATCACTATTGAAGTGAATGATACGTTTTTTTTTTAATTTATATCCGTGCTTGTGTGTGAGAGTTTACCCTTAAATTTCAAGCTTACTGCTCTACTATACCGGGCCTCTTTTCTATCCTACCAATATCGCCAAATTACAATTGCCCGAACTGAGGCTACACCTAACGTTCCTCTCTGACCAGGTTTATTCTAAGAGGGACTTATTATGTCAAGAGGAACGAGTCTTATCGAAACCTCGTTCCTCGTGCCAATGTCGCCAATTACAATTTCTGAAATCAGTTTTATTATAAGGACTTATTTTGTCAAGAGGAAGGAGTCTTATCGAACCTCGTTCCTCCTACCAACACCGCGTCACAATCACAATTCCCTGAAGAGGCACTCAATGCTTCACCTCTGGTCAGGTTTATTATAAGTAGGACTTATATTTCTGTCAAGAGAAAGGAGTCGTATCGAAACCTCGTTCCTCCAGCCAAGACCGCGTAATAATTACAATTCCCTGAAGAGAACTATTTATACGTTACTCAGAACAGTTTTATTATAAAAGGGACTTTTTTGTTAGGATGAAAGTTAGCAAGGTTACTATAGAGAATTCAGCTTGAAGGTATGTAGTAGAGAGCCTGAGAATTAACCCATGTTAAAGTCCTTTGACAACCAAATGACCTGATTCTACTGAGATTCGAACCCACGACCACTCGCTTATCAAAGCGGACTCTGTAACCTTGCGGCTACGAAGCTCTCAAGCCACCATTCATCCCTTCATTGTTTACTATTCAGAATCTGGAACACTTAAGAATATCAGCTTCATCATAATATCGGAAGTACTCCATCATGATACTGTTGCGGTTCAGGTGTTCATTGCCATATTAATGAGTTTTTTTGAAAACAACAATAGAGTTGAAAAAAGCGATATTATTGTCTGATGGAGCTGCCTCACAATACAAAAATATAAAAAACTTTGCAAGTCTTTGCAAGTTCAAAACAAAATATAACCTCGATGCAGAGTGGCATTTTTTTGCGACTTCTCGTGGTAAAGGCCCATGCGATGCAATTGGTGGCACATTAAAACGAATGGCAAAAAATGCAAGTTTAGCTAAAGAACATGAACATCCCATTGCAAGCGCAAAAGAATTGTATGATTGGTCTAATCAGAAAAGTAATAAAAATTCATCAAAAATGTCATTTAGTTGGGTATCATATGAAGAATATGAACAAGGAGTAACAGAATGGAGCAATATTTTCAAAAAATCTATAATAATAGCTGCCATACAAAAGTATTGCTCTTTTGTTCCGATTTCAGAAAATAAGATACAAACGAAGCTGTTTTTAAAAGATGACGAATCATTTACTTATGATGTATATAAAATATAAGGTGAAAATAGTTCTGTAAAGTATCTATGTCATAAAAAAATATGTTCCTAAGATAATAAAACTCGAAAATAAATATTTGATTCTTATATATATTTATATCACTTAAAACAATTAACTCTTTTCTTGAGAACCGTTCGCCCAATCGTTTTGTTGTCAAAGAATGAATTGTATATTTTTGATCAAGCATTCCAATGAACATATGGTTTTTGCTGGAGAACCATGGACAAATTAAGAAAAACGTGTATTTTCCTAAATAATTATAATTTTTCGAGCTTAAATTAGAAATATCTCGAAAACCAATGCCTTTAGAATGTTTACTAGCTTTTTGATTCAAAATGACTCTCTGCATCTTTTAAAATCATCAGAATACAAATATTTTGAAAATGTTTGAATTAGAATTTTCACAAAAAAATTAATCTACCTTAAAAAAATTAATTCTCATTTCTCCATCCTGGACTTTTTTTAAAAGTTGCGCATTAACGTCAAGTTTCATAAATAACAAATAAAAAAAAATTCAACTCTTATTTTTTAATTGAAAAATAATGTTTATTTTTATTTTTTTTTGTCAAAAAAATGTTTTTTGTACAGTTGATTTTTTTTATGATGCATTTCGATTCGCTACAACTCATTCTCAGACAATTTTTCTATACACCCAACGGTTTCTGGGCAACAATGCTTCGAATAAAACCTATGCTAAAAGGCATACGCCCTTTTAGAATGTAACTCATGGGTGTAAAAAATCTCTCCACCTGTGAAAAATGCTCAGTTTGCTAAGCCAAATACGTGTGCAAAGTTTCATTCAAATCAAAAATGGTCGATTAAATTTTCGCGTATTTCCAGGCGATTTGAAATGATTTTGCTCAAGTGCGAAAACTTATAAGCTGGTGCGGGATTTGTGCACACTAGCAGTACCAGCGGCGAAAACATACGAACAGTTATGCCAGTTGCTAGCATCGCATTTTACACCGACCACGGTGGTCCATCGAGAAAGAAGGTTGTTTTTCGCAGCGAAGCGGGGTGAACACGGCCCGGAGAACGTGAACATGTGAGTCGCTAGGATTAGACGATTATCGGCTAATTGTTTGTTTGGGAACCACTTGGATCACGACCTAACCAACAAATTCATTACGGGACTTTCGGGAAAAGCATTAGATCGGATCTGCGAAGAAGATGAAAACGTCATGTTCGAAAAAGTGAGAGAGCTCGCTCTAAAGTATGAGCAAGACGAAGACCGCAAGAACGCAGAGGCAGCCGAGCACATCAACTTAGTCCGACAGCGATCGAGCCGATCGAAATACGAAGAACCGCACCGACGTTGACACATGCAAACACGACGAACACAACCATCAAGCGAAAACATCGACTGCTATGCGTGCGGCAAACGGGGTCACATTAAAACGAAATTAGGGTTGTTGATATTTTATCGATATTCGATATTATCGATATTCTCTCGCCACAATATCGATATTTTTGACCGATGTTGGCGCCTTTGATATTATCGATATTTTGATATTGCGACTCGATATTGCTGTCCGATATTCTTGGTTGCCATCAGAGGAGTGCTGCCGGCAAAATTTTGCCTACCGATCAAAAATTCATCATGGCATCAACATTAAATTTAAAATGCTTACACACAATATAAGATATTCATTGAAAGTGCACATTATACTGAAAACAAACGTTAAGCAGGGTGGCCACTCAAAACTCGAAATTAAATTCCCGGTTTTTTCTCGGTTTTTCCCGGTTTGTTCAAATAATTTTCCCGGTTATTTGTACTTCAGAATTTTGCCTTTTTTCATACAGTTAAGGATTTAAAAAGCGTGACTGTCGATTTACATCCCATTATCGAATTACATTCTAATATAGTCACTTTTTAAGCGTGTTCAGGCTTATTAAAATGCAGAGATATTGTTGCAGAAATTCGAAAAATGTGACGGACGTCATCTTTTTCAAGAGGATAACGTTTGCGGTAAAAAAATGGTTCCCCGCCACGTCAAAAACGGACATCGTGCGGCACTTTGTAGACGCCTGGTATGCCCGTTCCGGCATCTACAATATCTTGACACAATTGGACAACGATCAAAGCATCGGAAGAAAGCCCAGTTCTGGACGGCCAACGACCCTGAACGACAAGAAGCTTCAAAGGATGCTGAAGAGGAAGACCGAAGGAAAAGTGGCTAAATCGCTGCGTGCACTTGACCGGGAGGTTGGTGCATGCGGTAAAACAGTGAAAAAGTTTTTGGAAAACATGGGCATACAGTCAGGAAGCCGCAGTCCCGTCCACTGGTGCTAGTCTCGGAGCTGCAGGCAATGACGCAGCGACAGCGGTTTAAGATGGTCAAGTCGATTTCCCCGGCAAATCGCGATGTGGCAGTGGTGATTGGCGACGAGACCAATCAAACCCTAGATGACAACGATTAGTAGGGCACTTCGTATTTTACCTCCCCTACGAAGAAAGTGAGCACCGAGGTGAAGTATATTTCACAGACCAAGTTCCCCAAGAAGTTGTGGCTGTGGTTGACAATCAGCGGAAAAGGGATGTCAAAGTAGCTCTTCTTTTGCTCCGGGCTGACCGTGAACGAGGAAATTTATAGTACGAAGTGCCTGCCAGAAGTTGCGTCGTTTATCAAGAAATACCATAAGGGCGAAGACACGGTGTTCTGGCCAGATTTGACCCACTACTCGAAGCGATCGTTGGAGGAGATGGAGCGGCTAAATATCGATGTGGTACCGAAGTCGGCGAATTTCTGGGCAAACTTGAAGTGCAAGATCTATTCCAACAATTTTGTCGCGAAAACGGAGGAGGAATTAATAAAAAACACAGAAAAAGCTTGAAAACATGCCTGCACGCATGTTTTCGCCCGCCATGGCGAATGTTCCGGTTAACTGCCGGAAGGCCGCTCGCAAGGGCGTAGAATTTTTAAAACTTATAAACAACGCATATAATATTCATTACCGGGGACTCCTAGGCCAAATTAAGTTTGTAGGAACCGTTTTTACCTCAACCACCTAAGATTCAATATATGTATATAAAAGAATTACACTTAAACACATTAGCTTTAAGAGCACGGGCCGTGGCATTCTTCTTTCTGGCTTCTTCATCTTGATCTGAATTCTCCTTCTTCTTTGTCTTCAACAATTCAACATATCGGCTATGTGAAACGCGAGCGTAATAGATTAAGGACTTGGTGATATCAATTTCGTCTTCACCACCGGCGTCCTGCACTGCATCGTACACCAACCGCTGGATCAAAATCTCCTTAATAAACACGGTCAAGTTAGGACGGTTCTTGCCCAAAACAGCTATCAGATCTCTACAGAAAGTATCAAGGCGTTTTTCACTGCGGCGGTAGAAAATCAACAATACTCAACAGTTGTGAGTATTCATGGCGAAATCTGTCAACTACAGTTCCCGCGAGATTATCTTTGTGAACCATTTGCTCTAGGCAAAATTCGAGCCGTTTGACAGCTACTTCCGGGGAGCTTACCGTGGTCAAGTTAGCTTCCAAGAGAAAGATGAATAAAAACTAAACTGATATAAGCACTGTGAGAAGTGAGTTGAATATACTGGCAGCCGGGGTGAGATTGTGCCATCCAGCCCGTGACCTGTCAGCCATCTCTTCCGGGTCAGAAGACCAGTCTTTGTTTGTCGTTTTTGAGAAAACTTATTCAAGAAATTTTAGTGATCGCCATGAGATAGCTGACAATCTCACCCCGGCTTGTAATATTCAGTGAAATTCCCGTTTTTTTTCCCGGTTTTTCCCGGTTCCAAACAATTCCAGGTTTTTTCCCGGTTCTCCCGGTTGGGTGGTCACCTTGGTTAAGGCTTGGTTTCTCCATTGATAAATATATTTATTCGAAAATAGGTCAACAGCAATTGAAGGACGTTTACTCTATTTCAGCTATTTTAAGGCAAACCAACTAAAAAGTAGGTATTTCCATTTTTTTTGACAGCATGTATAGAGCGAATTTCCAAAAAATTGGATGTGGAACTTTTCGGGGCAATAACCACCACATTAAACCGATCAAATGCGATGCCTTGGTGTTGCATTGGGATGGCAGAATAGATGAATTTCAGTAAAGAATCGGTGTCACATAAGCGATAACATGAATGTTCACGTAGGATGCTTCAGTAACTGGCTGGTGATTAGTCAATGGATCAGTGACGATTAGGAGACGCGGCTCGCGAAACGTCGGTTTAATCTGATTGGAAAATGCACCTTGCGTAAAGCGATCAGCAATCGGCCCGCTGACCTAACGGACGAGATGAAATAGCAAACACTTCGCCGGAATATGCAATATAGACCGTTCCGATAATTATAAATACACTTACGATCAACCGTCATTTCAAATAACGTGCAGTATTCAACCAAACGTTGGCTG
Source organism: Wyeomyia smithii (assembly GCF_029784165.1). Lineage (NCBI taxonomy): Eukaryota > Metazoa > Arthropoda > Insecta > Diptera > Culicidae > Wyeomyia > Wyeomyia smithii. Next base: position 126,855,909 of record NC_073695.1, read on the forward strand.
CGTCCTGTTGTTTACATCCAAAAGAAACAGATGCTGTCATTTTTTCTAACATTTAGTGCGAAATTTTGAAAATGCGTGGCCTTTCTCCCGAGCAAAGAACGCGAATTGTGCACAAATGGGGCACCGTGAGTGGTCTTTCTATAAGAAAATTAGCCAGAGAAGAAGGTATAAGTGTCGGAGCAGTTCAAACCGCATTGCGGAAGTATTGTGAAGAGTGCACATTTACTGATGCCCCAAGACGTGGTAGAAAACCCGGGCCTGTTGATCCCACAATGGACGAAACAGTTAAGGAATACTACAAGCGGCATCCTTCAGTATCAGCACGAGATGTGGCGAGAAAGCTTGGAACCTCGGCGAGTAACGTTATGCGTGCCAAGGAAAGAATGGGTCTGCAGACCCGCCGGAAGCAGAAGCAGGCAAAACGAAATCCAAAACAAGCTGAATCTGTGAAACCAAGAGCTCGGAAGCTTTATGACAAACTTCTGCCCAAAAAAATGGGGTGTGTTATCATGGATGACGAAACCTACATAAAACTGGACTATAAGACTCTGACAGGACCGCAATTTTATACATCACCGAAGGGATAGGATGTCCCTGGACCAGTGAAAGCCATTTACACAAAAAAATTCGGCAAGAAGGTAATGGTTTGGCAGGCCAATTGTGAATGTGGGAAAATATCTCGTCGATTCATTACGAATGACACAATGAATGGTAAAATTTACGTGAAAGGATGTTTGCAGAAAAGGTTGTAACCCATGGTTAAGCAGCATAACAATCCTCCAATCTTTTGGCCCGATCTTGCTTCCTGCCATTACTCTAAGGATGCACTAGGTTGGTATAAAACAAATAATGTCACATGTGTCCCAAAGGAGATGAATCCTTCAAACTGCCCTGGAATTCGCCCTATTGAAACTTTTTGGGCTTTGACCAAGGCAAAGCTGAGGAAATATGTCAAACCAGCGGATAATGTTGAAAAATTTAAAAAAGATTGGCTTAAAGTGGTAAAAATGGTCGGAGAACACACTGTGCAAAAGCTTATGAGTAGTGTTAAGAGAAAAGTTAGAGAACTCGCGTATCCTACGAGAAATAATCCCAACTTGAATTGAAACTGGAAAGAAAACACTTATTATCTATATTTCAGAATAAAATGACCCGAAAAATCCTGTATTTTTTGTTTTATTCAAGAAAAAAGATGTATTTATAATTTTCGGAACAGTCTATACTAAAGCAGGTATTAGACGACGCAAATATTTGCTATTTTTGGTACGATTTTTATTTGCACAAAATAAAATCTGTATTGAAAAATAGCAAATATTTGCTTCGTCTAATACCTTAAGGCATGAAACATGCTGAGCGCCAACGCGACCGATCGGGTGAGATTCTCGCCGTAGGTTAATGAACAACTCTACTCACGGCTGTTTATTAACTTCGGCAAAAATCTCGCCCGATCGCTCACGTTGGCGTTCAGCTTGTTACAGGCCTAACTGATGGCCAAACTAAAAATATATGAGGAAAATATCGATAAAATATCGATATCGACAGGCGTAATCGATTTCAATATCGATGTTGCCTTTAATATCGATAAAACGAATATCGATATTTTATTTTCAATATCGACAACCCTAAACGAAATGTCGTTTTCGCAACAGTATTTGTAGCAATGGGCGATCTTTGAACAAAAATCGATTCTCCTGCATCGATTAATCAAAATCAATAAAATCGATTCATAAGAAAATCGAGCCTGAAAAATCGATTTAACAAAATATCGATTTTTGTTCGGTAAAAGCTTTTTACGACTTTTTTGGCTATATTTATGGAGATTTTGTTTTGTTTGCGTTTTCTGGTTTATTAATCATGTTCATCGAGTTTTCGTACACAACATCTACTAACGATACGGCTTTTTTAGTTTATTGCCTTCTTCTTTAACCGCGTGTACTCTTAGGGCATCTTCAGCGGTGGTCTATTTTTGAAACAACTTTATACTAGATTTACACCAGCGAAACCTAAAGAGAGCCAGCTAATATAGACCAACTTTTCGTTCTCCGCACCGGTGTTGTATATCTTGTTATTTTGAACTGCTGACATCTGTCACACTGTCAACAATTCAATACCCCATGCTATCAGTTAATGAGACTTGTTATAATAAAAAACACTCAATATTTAACAAACGGAAACTCGATAATTTTTACGCACATCAAACGATTACTTTGGCAAGACACTTTATATCCACAAGACTTTATGGATTTGACGGTTTGACCCGAGCGTTTGAGACATTTCTCAGGTTGGATTGGTATGATATAAAATTTCTGCTACAAGTAGGGTTTCGGAGGATAGCGTGAAATATTTGATCGCGTAGGTCACATACTGCCAGTTATGCTTTAAGCTTAAAAGGAGCAGTCATTGTCATTTGTCCTGCGGCTCATCTAACTCGCAAAGTCAAAAAATACGAAAAACGAAACATAACGCCCTCCAGAGATCATTTAGTTTTGTTCGAGTTGCTCGAAACGAAATGCGCAATGTCACCCCAGCATTTTAAACGTTTTCAGTTCAGTGTCTTCTAGAAACATTTTTCTGGCCTCTTAAGTTTTCCTCTAGTCCCAAGACAATTAAGGCGACGGTTATGGTCTTTCATAATTCTCCATTTTGCTGGTCGGTTTCCTTGATGCCAAAAACGACAAACCTGTTCATATTCTCCTTCAGAAAAGCCACAAAAATAAATTGTGAGTTGTCATATAAAATCTCTGTTTTGTTTATTCCCCAACACTCGCAAAATGCTTATAGAATTCTCCAGGTGCGTTTGTATTAGTGCGATGTTTACGATTTATTTTTTGTTAGCTGTAAGAATTTTTTGTCACCTGTGAGAACTGTCATCTGAAAGATATCATAAAAAACTACCGAGTTTGATTCACACTCTCACAAATTTCAATATACAGTGTAAAGCGGGCCGTGTCGTAGTGTTTGTGTGTTTTCGCTTGGAGAACTCTATATGGAAATAGCCAAAAATGAGGTATTCAATTGACATTTTACCCACCTATTGGCAGCGTACAAAGGGTTTTAGAACGATCTATTTCTTGTTCCAAAAAGTGACAAAAATAGACCAAAACGTATACCAGTTTCAATTTTTTTCAATTTAGAACTGGTATAAAACAAAATTTACACCACCGGTGCAGCAGTGAATTTGAGTTTGTTCCAAAAAAATAGAACAAAACAACGATTTGGACCACCGCTGAAGATGCCCTTAGCGTTTTTTTTTTCTACAAAAAGTTTTCGTTGTCGCTCATCCCATAGACCATTCCAGAGACGTTTGGGAACTTGATTCATGAACGAAATTTTGACAGAAAATTTGGAACCGCTGACATAATGCACGTGAAAGCATCAAGAACATCAGCAGGATCCGTGACACCTGTCAGTTCGTGAAATGGTCTATTGTTTCGGATGCACTAAGAGCAATCCAAACCTGTATACAGTCAGGTTTTTTTTACGCGGGGGAATCGTACCTCGTAAAAAAACGCATAAAAACCGCGGTAATTCGAAAATCCGCGTAAAAAAACGCGCTGATTCAAAAATCCGCGTAAAAAAAAACTCGCTAATTTAAAAATCCGCGTAAAAAACACGTTTTTCTTAAAATCCGCGTAAAGTAGTCCAGCAAGAAGGGCTTTAGAAAAAAAACCGAGACGCTCTAGAACCAGTATTTAAAATTGTCCTCTTTGACGGTCATTCCGGATCTTTCGGTGGGCGGAGGGTATTTTTTGGACTTAGTCTTTTACTAGATAAACACTTAAACGTTTCTGGTTTCAAACCCACGTTAATTAGGAAATTCGCGAAAATTGTTTTGAATTAGCGCGGTGTCGCGTAAAAAAACGCGTTAGTTCAAAAATCCGCGTAAAAAACGCGTTAATTCAAAAATCCGCGTTAGCTCAAAAATCCGCGTAAAAGAAAACTCGTAAAAAAATCCGCGTATAAAAGAACCGCTTAAAAAAAACCTGACTCTAATTGGGTTGTTTAGTTATTCACGGATTTCCGATTTTTATATATCATCCAAAAGAGTGTAATTTTCTAAGCAAAACGTGATTTTTTAGAACTTTATATCATTTTCCTTCGGTTTTTAAATGAAAAATAAAAATTCGCTCTAAATCGTTACAATGACAGTTGGTAGATGGGCGAACTGTCATTGTAGCGGTTTCGAGCAGATTTCAAGAAGTTTTAAATCGTGATATAAAAAGCGAAGGACAATGATAGAATTTTTTTTAAGTCACGTTTTACTTGGAAAATTCAGATCATTCAGATGATATGAAAAACCGATAGAGCTGAACAACCCAATTCATAAAAAAATCGGAACATCCGCAGAACAAACTCAAATAAACAAAAATGGCGAGCGCGACACCATGCAGGACAGAATACAGTACGGCATATACACGACCATTCAATTCAACTTTTGCAATATTTGAGTTAACAAGTACCCCGCTACTCATAGTTGAAAAATAAGCGCATATGCCTTTTCTACCTAAATCAAAAAATTGGTGCTTGATAGTAAACACCCACAACGATAGTAAACAACGTCCCTACGGAAGCCAATTTTCAAAAAGTGCACTTGCAGAGGTAGCAAATATGAAATAATGTTGGCTAATATCCAAAATGGTAAATTCAATATCCAATGCAATGCAAAATTTCAGCTAAATCGTAATTCAGGAGTATTTGGTCTAAATTTCACTTTCTCGACTTATAAAGAAAAGCACAGTTTGTAATAGTTTTTTTTGTGCCAAATGTCTTATGCCTTGTTCACACTATATCACGTGATATCGTGTATCTTGAAACATACATACATCTAGGTTTCACGGAAAATTTGGAGTATGGGATTTCAAATCAAGATGGGCGATATTACATCATGTGAACTGGTTATTAGAAATGTATAAAACGTCGAGGTCGGGTGTTATCCAAAAAATCGAAATTTTGCTAACTGTTCGTGAAGGCGAAATTTTGAACACTACTTCTAAATAAAACTGTCAAAATCAATTTCCATTGCCACCCCAATGTACACCAATCAGATAGTAATGATTGTATACAATATATGTCAAACTTTCGAGACGGTCTTGTGGTCTGGTAATTTATATTCAGTTCGAGGTGCAAACTTGTCTCGTCGTTCTTTTCATCCTCGCTAAAGATGGGCGAACGGCTCACGAGCCGTTCATATGAACCGGTTCTTAGGAAAGAGCGAAAGAACGAACGGCTCACGAAAAAGAACCACGGTTCTTTGGGCGCACCAGAACTGTTTGGTTTGCGCGAACCCGAAGTTTACTGAGACAACACGAACTGTCAACGCTCGTGAATCATTGTGAACCATGAGTCGGTTTAGAGCCGCTCTTGCAAAAGAGCCGTTTCACCCACTTCTAATCCTTCATATATTTCACAACGCATGCGTATTAGCCAAATTTCATACGGGTTTGTCTATTGATGTCGCGTTTACAAAGGCAAAAAATGGTTACTGCGTTAAAAATTAATTTGGCTGCGGATTGTTCTTTTTCAATTCGACGACAAGGTTATCCAGCTTCCCTGACCTACAGAAAACGTCAAATGGGCTGCGTGCACTATACGCCATTACCGTTCGTGAAAAGCTGGATATGCTGGATATGGGGGTGGTGACATACTCATGAAAAAAGTTGTCATGGACGTAGACAATTGTTTGAACCAACAAAAACACTTGAAATGCGTTTTTCTCGGTTTCATGTCTATTGAATTTTAGCCCATTCTTCAACTATGGACATCCCGGTAAAAAATTGACACATTTTTCAGATCAGTGTCCGAATTCCGAGCACACACTTCTTCGGAGAGAAGAAAAACATTTCGTATACTATCAATAAAGAAATTTTCTTCTCTTCAAAGAAAAGTGTTCTCGGAATTCGGCCGCAGATTACGTTAGCAACAATAAATGCAATCACTATTGTTTTCAATCCGTTTTGCACACATTTATTTTTCAGGCGGAAAAAACGATCTTGCCATCCAAAATATCGATTCAGCAGAAGATCGCGCGCAGAGAAATCGGTTCAAAAAATCGATAAATCGGCTAGCAAAGATCGATTTTGCAAAAATGGGATCGATCTTGCCCATTGCTAGAAAAGGCCACTTGGCGGCGGTTTGCGATACTAGATCGAAGCATAACGTGGAGGAACAGAATGCGTTTCCCGAGGAGGAGGTGTCTGATGAATGCATCGAAGCACAGCAAAACTTCATAAGTAAGCCGGTAGTGTTTAGTATCAAAAAAGTAGAAGGTATTCCTGACAAGCCAATAAAAGTGGATGTTACGATCGATGGAAATAGTCTGGTTATGGAACTGGATTCTGGAGCCGCCATATCAGCGGTATCGGAAAAATTCTACCGAAAGTTTTTAGAATACTACAAACTAAAAGACGTGTATATGAAGCTAGTAACGTACAACGGGCAAAAGTTGAAAGTGTTAGGAACCGGTTGTGACTTATAATTGTGAACAGAAGAAAGTGAATTTTGCTGTTATTGGAGATGGTGGTCCGCCGTTGTTGGGATGAAATTTTTTGCGAGAGTTCAAATTGCAGTTGCGATGAGCAATTAAAGCACGTTTTGGACCGATTTAAGCATTTGTTTTCAGGTCGTTTGAGTAAATATACTGGAACAAAGATGTCCTCAAGAACTCAAGAAGAACATTTGAACCGACTTGAACAGGTGCTGACAATACTGGATAAAGCAGGGCTTTCGTTGTGTATGGAGAAATGCAGCTTTATGAAAAGCCGTGTTAGCTATCTGGGCTTCGAAATTTCCGGTAGTGGAATCGAAAAAACTAAAGATAAAACCCGTGCCATAGAAGAAGCTAAACCACCGAACTGTGTATCGGAATTGCGGCTTTCGCCGAAATGGTTAATTACTACAGCAAATTTGTGAACGGTCTAGCAACATTGAAGGCGCCGCTTTATCAGTTCCTGATGAAAAACTGTAAATTCGAGTGGACTAGTCAGTGTCAAGAAGTATCTAAGAAAGTTAAGGCCGAATTTTGTAAAGACACCCTCACGCATTTTGACCCGTGTAAAGAAATAATATTAATTTGTGATGCGTCAAAGAGCGGGATTTCGGCAGTTCTGGCGCATAAAATAGGGGATGTTGATAGACCAATCGCCTTTGCTTCAAGAACTTTGAGTGATGCTGAAAAGGGGTATAGTGTGTTACATAAAGAAGAACTGGCCATAATGTACGGCTTGAACAAGTATTATCTGTACTTAATGGGAAATCGATTTACAATCAAAACGGATCACAACCCGTTAGTATCGATTTTGGGGCCACAAAAGGGAAATCCCGTGATGGCGGCAGGGCGGGTTCAGCGCTGGTCCAACTTCATTTCTGGATTCGACTACAAGTTGAAGTATGTAAAATCTGGAGATAACATCGCCGATTATCCTTCGAGAGCTGCGGTCGAGTCATGGGAGTTGTGGAAAGAAGATGGCTCATACTTGAATTTCATCAGTTCACAGGAACCGAATCTGGTGAACATACTTGACGGTCGTAAATCCATCACTGTTGAACTAGAGCAGCGGTTCTCAACCTGGGGTACGCGTACCCCTAGGGGTACGCGAGAGCCTCCAGTACCCCGCGAGAGAAAAATCAGTAATGGCGGACAAAGCAATTTTTTTTATGATACTCTATTTGTTGTTCAAACTTCCTCTTAAAACACAACTGTAGCAATCACAGTTCAATTTGAAACCTAAACTAGACTACCACAACATGATCTACCACTACTCTCTCCCACTCTGCGAGAACATTCCAAGCCAATTGATTTGGAAAATATCGCCAAGGGGTACGCGGACAAAAAAAGGTTGAGAACCGCTGAACTAGAGGACTTCAAAAACGTTAAAGATGAATTATCCGTGGAAGAGGGGGTCATTATGCGAGGATATCGAGTGGTAGTACCGGCAAAACTAAGAAAGCAATTACTGGAAGTTCTTCACCCGTCGCACCTTGGAGTTAACAAAATGAAGAGCGTCGCTAGAGGTTGCATGTGGTGGCCCAGTATGGATAAAGACCTCTATGCCTATGTGCACGGTAGACGGTGTCAATTTTGTGCGTTTGAACAGCCATCACCCCCTAAGCTGATCCCATGGAGCGTTCCAAATAAGCCCTGGTCAAGAGTACGCGTAGACTTTGCGGGTCCTATCAACGGATATTGGTTCTTAATAGTCATCGACGTGCTGACGAAATGGCCGGAAGTGTTCTATACGAAGTCAATCACGGCCGAGTTCACAATTGAAAAGCTTATGGAGTGTATGGCGAGGTTTGGTCTCATAGACGAGCTCGTCAGTGACAATGGCAGCCAATTTACTGCGGAGAAATTTTTAGTATTCTTGAAGGCCAACGGAATAAAGCAAATACTCACAGCACCTGGGCATCCAGCGACAAACGGAGCAACTGAAGCAATACCGCACGCCCATTATCAGAAATAATTTCGAACTTTTTACTGGGTTACCGGAAATCAAAACATTGCTCTTCTGAAATATCACCAGCGGTTGCCAAGTTGAACAGGGACATCAAAACACGGCTTGACATAGTACGTTCTCTTCCGTCCACGCGTACTAATGAAAATAGCGAGATCAAACTTAACCTGGAAAAACATCAAGTTAAACAGGTTCAGCAACACAGGGGAAATCGAGAAGTAACCTTTGCTGTGGGTTAGTCGGTGCTTGTGCGGAATTACTCAAATCCTAATAGGGTTTCATGGAGCAAGGCAACGGTGTGTCAAAAAATGGGAAAACGTAACTACCTGGTCAAGCTCTCTTCTACGGGACAAACGATCAAGCACCACACTAATCAAATGGTAAAGAACAAGGAATTCACCCTTGAGAACACTGATCGTGGCACCAAGCGGAGTTCGAGAGGAGATGAGGACCAAGCACGAGCAACATCGGAAACCCGCAAACAAAGTAGTGGTACCACGGGGTCAACATATGGTGAAAATGTGTCATTCTTAACGATATTGAAGGATCGTAATAACCGGACCGGTACTTCAGCTCCAGAAATTGAGTTAGAAAATAGTACTGTAAGAGAAGCAGGAGTAGTAAACAGAAGTGAGGAAGGTGTATTAGGTTTTGAAAAAGAACATTGGGTAGTTAAACCAGAGAATCGTCGTAACAGAAAACGGAAACAATTATTTGATCTTGGCTTGTGTGGAAGACCTTCAAAATAAAGTTTAGAGGAACAGTTTTTGATTCACATACTTTGTCTTGTTCGCAAAAATCGCTTTGTAAGAGATTAACCCGGGAACCATCTAGCTTGCCGTGGGAGTGTTCAGTACCGAGCATGCGAATGTACCAACTATGTAACTATGTCATCTTGTACTCTCTCAATAAAGTCAGTTCAGTCTCAACTGCCAACCTATACGCGTTTTTATTACACTAAGGTCGCTTTTTACGCGGATTTTTTACACGGATTCCGAAATTTATTCGGATTCCGGAATTTACGCGTTTTTTTACGCGGATTCCGGAATTCACGCGGTATTTTTTTTTTGCGCGGGTTTCGGGTTCCCTCCGGATTCCGGAATTTACAAGGTTTTTTTTACGCGGATTCCGGAATTTGCGCGGTTTTTTTTACGCGGATTCGGGATTTACGCGGATTCCGGAATTTCCGCGGTTTTTTTTCTACGCGGCATGTATCCCCGCGTAAAAAGCGACTTTAGTGTAACTAATTATGATTGTAACTCAGAACTTGTAATATCCTAGCCTAGGTATTGAAATTTCCTTTATTAAATATTTTTGGCGACACTGGCAAGCGTCGTGCCGAAAAATTAAAATGTTTTATGAAGGCTATTTTGAACGAAATTAAGAATAACTAGAAGCCACTTGTCACATCCTGTCCTAGGGTATTTCCACATACATAAGACATAAGTAACACCCAGAAAGAAATCTTCTAAAAAAGTTGGTACAAAATTAACTACTTGAATGGTACCACACTCTGAATAAAATCACTGCTCACTGATCACGCCAGTGCCAGTGTTAGGTATGTTCTATATATGTGGTTTTGCCATCTTGTTTTGTTAATGGGTTCAATGATGGCAATTTCGGTCACGGGTTACTTTAAAACACGTTTTATTATGTCAAAGCCAACGTTTCAAGGATATATTTCCTCGTCCTCAGGGCAACTACGATTAACAGTTTACAATTTACATAGATTAGTCACACGAATTAAGTTATTACATACACAACTTACAAACAAAACAAACAAGTTCTCGTCAAAATATGGTGCATTGGTGTTAAACTGTTGTTGGTTAACTACACTACACTGTGGATGTCAAATATATAAAATAATTATTGGTTCGTGACTTTTCAAAATTTAAAAATGCAAACGGATGAGCTACACTTACACAGTATCTTCCAACACACCTTACACACGATTAAAGCCGTCGGGAAATGTTGCGTCAAAACGGAGAGAAATAATGTTGCAAGACAGAGATAGAGAGTACTAGAGACTGTGGTAGTCTGCATCAATATGTGAGAGATCGCAGCGTGCCGGAGTAAGCGATGCTTAAGTTGTTCGTGTCCGTTCTATAATTTATTGCGGATCTGTCACATGCGATGTAACACATTTCTAACACCTGTAATGCTTGAATCCTGTCATCCGAAGTTGAAATTCTAGTGTTGGCTATATTGAAACTGTGATTCTCTTCTATCGCATGCTTCATCAACGCCGTCTTTTTAAACTCATCTTCCCTTCCCTCCCTCTCAGTGCTAGAATCTCAATACTGTTCGTAGCGTTTCATGAGAGAGCGGTGCGCGGCAAGACGGTTCTTCAGTTGGTTGAGTTCGAGAGTAGTCATACCAATGTATGAGCTATCGCAGTCTGCACACGGGATACGGTATATTACGTTTCTTTTTGAAAGATGCGAAGAAGAGTCTTTGAGTTTCGTGAAAAGTAGTATGTTGGTTTTGACGCATTTGAACTCAGACTGATATTTTCATGATTCTTTTTGATACTGCGTGCCAGTGCGGGTGTGAGGCCGTCAACATGGTGCAAAGATCGATATACTTTTGGTTCCGAGTTTACTTCCTCAACAACGTTTTTCGTGCTTCGGTTGATAAATCTGTTGATTAACCGATTTATCAGTGAGTTCGGATAGTTGTTGGTAAGCAAGTGCTCGCGCACTATCTGCTTATTTTCCGTGAGCGATTTGTTCGTCGATAATCGAAACACTCTCCCAATAAAACCGGTTGCCGTATTCAATTTCTGTGCCAACGGGTGCATCGAGAGAAAATTAAGAATTCTCCCAGAAGCGACAGGTTTCTTATACCATTCGGTCACAATTTTTTGTTCGTTGGTTCTAATAAGAACCATATCTAAATACGGTAATCGGTTGTTATTTTCTACCTCATATGTGAATTGAATATATGAGTCGAACCCGTTGAGAGCGTTCCTCACATATTCAATCTTGTCCGCTGGGAGAGCGGTGAACAAATCGTCGACGTATTTTTTAATACATGGAATGTGTACATCGATCTTCGCAAGCACACCATCAAGTAATGTAGTCATTACAAGATCAGCTAAAGCAGGTGACAAGGAATTCCCCATGGCTGTCCCCTTCTTTTGCCGGTAATAGGCCCCACGGAAGGTGAAATAACTGGACGAGATGTTAAACTCAATGAGCTTGATGAAAACATTTTGCTCTTTGATCGTTGTATTTTTCTCGATCAAGTTCCAGTTATTTCTCACCGCTTGTACCACCAAGTCTCTCGGTATGCAAGTGAACAGGCTTACTACATCAAACGATACCAATACATAGTTGGGGGGAAGTGTGACGTTGTTAATAAACGTACAGAACTCATATGAGTTGCGTACGTTATATTTCTCGTGGTCTATTGAATGATGCAGAATGCTTGCAAGGTATTTTGAGAGATCTTATGTTGGGCAATTTATGCATGACAGTATGACCCTCAGTGGATTGCCGTCTTTATGAATCTTAGGTAATCCATAAATTTTAGGGCAAGTCGCGTTGTATGTAGTTAGCCGATTTTTGGTGGGTTGATCAATCATTTTTTGGTCGAATAGTGATTTCACCAGCGTGTTATTTTTCGTTTGAATTTTGTTTGTCCAATTTGGGAGAGTGTTTCGATTATCGACGAACAAATCGCTCACGGAAAATAAGCAGATAGTGCGCGAGCACTTGCTTACCAACAACTATCCGAACTCACTGATAAATCGGTTAATCAACAGATTTATCAACCGAAGCACGAATAACGTTGTTGAGGAAGTAAACTCGGAACCGAAAGTATATCGATCTTTGCACCATGTTGACGGCCTCACACCCGCACTGGCACGCAGTATCAAAAAGAATCATGAAAATATCAGTCTGAGTTTCAAATGCGTCAAAACCAACAGACTACTTTTCACGAAACTCAAAGACTCTTCTTCGCATCTTTCAAAAAGAAACGTAATATACCGTATCCCGTGTGCAGACTGCGATAGCTCATACATTGGTATGACTACACAGCAACTGAAGAACCGTCTTGCCGCGCACCGCTCTCTCATGAAACGCTACGAACAGTATTGAGATTCTAGCACTGAGAGGGAGGGAAGGGAAGATGAGTTTAAAAAGACGGCGTTGATGAAGCATGCGATAAAAGATAATCACAGTTTCAATATAGCCAACACTAGAATTTAACTTCGGATGACAGGATTCAAGCATTACAGGTGTTAGAAATGTGTTACATCGCATGTGACAGATCCGCAATAAATTATAGAACGGACACGAACAACTTAAGCATCGCTTACTCCGGCACGCTGCGATCTCTCACATATTGATGCAGACTACCACAGTCTCTAGTACTCTCTATCTCTGTCTTGCAACATTATTTCTCTCCGTTTTGACGCAACATTTCCCGACGGCTTTAATCGTGTGTGATGTGTGTTGGAAGATACTGTGTAAGTGTAGCTCATCCGTTTGCATTTTTAAATTTTGAAAAGTCACAAACCAATAATTATTTTACATATTTGACATCCACAGTGTAGTGTAGTTAACCAACAACAATTTAATACCAATGCACCATATTTTGACGAGAACTTGTTTGTTTTGTTTGTAATTTGTGTATGTAATAACTTAGTTCGTGTGACTTATCTATGTAAATTGTAAACTGTTAATCGTAGTTGCCCTGAGGACGAGGAAATATATCCTTGAAACGTCGGCTTTGACATAACAAAACGTGTTTTAAAGTAACCCGTGACCGAAATTGCCATCATTGAACCCATTAACTATTTATTGGTCAAACAACGCTTAACATCTTGTTTTGTTTTCATCTGGCGGATTTAGCACGATGAATCGATTTTGCTAATAATCACAATTTTAGGCGCATTGAGGTCATCAGATGGCAGCACTTACCGTTACAAAGGTGTTGCGGGCAAAATGCATAAAGTCAGGTATCTTACTCTAGTCATCATTAGCATAACTCATGCATTTGTTGTTTATACCAATTTTAATAGTCGATTGAAAACCACCATACAGCTAATAATTAATAATTCTGCCTCAACCGTCAAAGAATGTTGTAGAATGTTTGCCTATTCGGTTTGTAGCTTCCGTTGCAGATTATTGTTTGTGATCTCATACATTATCACTCTCACTATTCCGTGCATAAATTTTCAAATCGATTTATCGACATATGCAAAGAACTCCTCAAGCTCGGAATAAACAACTAAATGTTCCAGTTCGTGGAATCTTAGCTAATTTTGATTTTCCCTAAATATACACTCAAAATATTTTTCACGTTATAATTACCGGAAATATTTTCCACTGTTATTTCCATGTAGATTTTACGTGATTGTCATTTCAGTTCATCATGAACTGGTGAGATGATTTATCCTGTGAATTTTATTCAGTAGACATATGCATTTCATGTGAGTTTCACGTAGAATTCAACTGCCGGTAAAGTGAAAAGCAATTGATTGTCTGATACGTTTTAAACCACGTATAATTTTCAATTATGGTTTCCTAAATTCCTAAGAGACTGGAAATAGTTTTCAGAAATAATCCAAATACGTTGCTTGATAAGTCGCACGGACATGCAAAATCGCCAATTCGTAAATGAATTAAACGACATACAAAATGACAAGAAGATATTGCGACATTCGCCGGTGATAATCACTGTTAGCTGCAATTGTTTATGTTCAGGCGATTCCTCGCAATTTGAACTGAATCTGTGTGAAATCTCTATGCCGGGTTCTTATGGTTTTTCTGAAGCTCACTTTTTGCGAAGTCATTGAGGAATTCCTTTTTATGTTCAAAGACTGAATCAGACAACAGCTTCGCCGTTTTGGTTTCTGTGTATTCTCACACGGAGAGTTCACGCGATACTTCATTCTGTTTGACGTTGCCAAGTTGACGTAGATGCTACGTGATAAAACATAGTTTGTATGTGATTTTCACGTAGATGTTATGTTTGTCACATATATCATGCAAAATGACAGAAAATGAATAAGTACAGGAAATTTCACTTAACAACGTGAAAAATATTTTGAGTGTATATCCTGTATTCCTTCCTTAAATCCATTGATGTGCCTATTTAGTACATTTTTTATTTTTTTTTTCAGATTGTGTATATACACTGAAATATATATTAAGACGCTCCAGTATTTTTCTCGGACTGTAGAAACTGCAAAAATTATAAAGAATTCTTCAAGATCAATCATATGTCCTAGTTTCAAATTTTGATTTGTTATATATCTATAATTGTATTTATTTGTTTGAAAAGATGAGAGGGGTTTTATGCCTATTTGAGGAGGAATAACCAAAAAAATTCTACTCAAGCAGGCTTTTCCCTACCCCAACTGAATTAACAGCCCCGTTATGCTTTCTGCGTCTGGGCCTTCTATTATTATTGTTGATAAGAATAAAAAAAAAGAAACTGAGATACACTAAGTTGTAAAATTACGCGAGATTTGCTTTTTAGTACTGTTGTAATAAATTGAAATTGCAAATGATCTAGACCATATAGAATAGTCGATTGAAAACCACCGTACAAATTCGATTGAAAGTACCATGATATTTTTTTGGGTGAAATGATAAGAAGTATCATGATATTTTTCCGTGTGGATATGCTTTAGTTCACCCAACGGCCTACAGATGGCAAGTTCATAGTGTTGCCTTGAGATTATATGTAGCGAAGCCCAACTTGGGTATCTATGTTCTTTTTAGTCTATCTATGGCGAAAGCTACTGAATTGTTGTATATTGAAGATGCTAAACTAATCATAAGTTGCCATATACGTGGTTCTTTGTGCAACTTCACTAGCTAAGACCGATCACGGAGGAGCAACTACGAAATGTGCGGTCGTCAAGCTCAAGTTTTGGTGTGTTTTATAGTTACCATGAGAGCCAAAATGACCAAACGCATTTTTTTCTGTATCGACTTCTTTTTCCTAAAAAAAATTTGACGTAGAACTACGTCTCTCATGAAGTTCAGCTACACTCGGCTACATGAGGGTGTAAAACGAAAATCTAAAACTGGAAAAAGTGAAAAATACGTCCAATTTCAAATGCTAATAAATCGGTTAGTTTTCGATGAATTTCCTTCGTTCTTGCAGCAATAGATTGGAAAATCCTCTAAGATCCCTCCAAATGTAGAAAAAAAAATAATTTTATTCCAACTATTATACTATTGAAAATTGTCAAGCCTTGTCAAAACGCAAAACTCGATCTCTGATTGGTCGTTATATGATTGCTTTCCAAGCACGGTCGACAGAATCATATACCTTGCAATTTAAAACATGCTATTTGGCCTATATTAGAGCCTGTTTCAGCCGAAGCCGCTCATAATAGTTCTAGACAGCGACAACAGCAGTCGTCCTCCCTTAGCAGCAGCACTAGCAGTGCAGTGGATACCAGCGATGGCGGAAAGCGGCCACAGCTGTGGCGTAGCAATGGATAGCGCACTAGTTGCAGCGGATTCCAGCAACGATAGCAGCTGGGCCAGCTGATGCAGGGACAGTGGATACCAATGGCAGCGTATGGCGGCCACAACTGTGGCATGGCTATGGATAGCGCACTGGTTGCAGCGGATCTCAGCATCGATAGCGGCTGATGCAGTGAGGCACTTTAGTGAAATGCAGTCTCTGTGCGATAGTGGGCACTAGTAAATGCATTCAATGAAAAGTTGACTCATTTTGGCAACACTTGAGCCGTCTAGTTTTGAGTGTTGAATCAGCTTTTCACTGTTTATTTTATCACAAGGAATATTTTATTCACATGGTCAGTGATAACGCAAAGATGTGATCGGCATCTTATCCGATACTAAAATGAACAATAAATTGTCCTTTTCAGGATCAAATAAACACTTGATTGAAGAGTTAATATTTTCTAATGAGTTAATTCACATTTTTAAATTTGTCAAAGTTATAAATTTTACTTTATCTCCGTGTCTCAGAACGTACTGAATTATCTTTTCGTTCAGTCATGAGCGCGACATCCAAAAAAAAAATTTATCTCAAAATTTAAAAATTGTCAAGCCCCAAGCATGACAAGCAACTTACTATATTATTGAAAATGGTCAATCCTTGTTGAAGGGCGAAATTCGATTGATCCGATTAGTCAACGTTTATTTACTAGAAAAAATGACTAACACGCAAGCAGCCGGGTTATCTTTCTTGTAAAAGTATTCTACTTCAACCTTGCGGTCGTGGCTTTGTACACAACTCTCCTGTTTTTTTTTTGAATAACCCAAGATTTTGACGTTCATATATTGGTTTTGAGACATTTGGTACATAAAGGCATGTCAAACCTGCTTATTTTTGGATGGATTTGGTAATGGGTTACCTGATGAAAATGCTTATTTGCATCATTGGCATAGATGACAAAATCATTTCTGAAGCGAATGGTTCATCAAGATCCGGAATCGGCCAAGTACTCATCGAGAAATGGCAATTTTTCATCCGGAAGTCCTCAGAGGAACCTTTAGTAGGGGACATTTACGTTTTTGCCCCAAATATAGCGTGTGACACCTCTATCTTCAGGATTTTTCACCACGAACCTTTCAAAAGACATATTTCTGAACATAGGCTGCATTGGCCACTTCAGGAATCACCTGGATGCCCCGAAGGAACCCGTAGTGGGAGAATTTACATTTCTGCATCAAAATGTAGCGTGCGACACCTTGGTTCAATGATGTTCGAATTATTAAAATCGAGTAACATTTGGCAAAGCTATTAAAATCGAATAACATGTTACGGTTCTCTTGGGATCTCTTAACTTGGAGGGATACGCTTCACCACCAAACTACCAAAGGGTCGTTACACGCGGTTTCCTAGAGAAATCTCAGGTGGCGGGGTGGACTTTCACCCCTCAATACGCCTCTGATCACTGAGCGTGTTCAGGTGAAATATCACGAATACCGAGAAGCGGACAAACTTAGCCTAAAGAATGAATTTCATTTAATGTAACACAAAACAACTAGAATTAGACTGACCTTACATTTAATTTTTATTTTACTTTTTTTGATTTACAAGGGGGGGGGGGGGGGTGGTTAATACTAAAGACGCTTACTAGTTTGACATATTTATTTTCACTAATGGACTTCACTAAACGTTGCGGCCGGGACGAACGGTGGTCGACATGCTGCTACTCTGCAACCAGGAACGAACAGGAATGGGCACCAACGGCGATCGGCAACTTCCAGTACGGGGTGGCGGGTGGTCTATCGGCTACAGCGGCAACCCGACCAGATTACAAGCGGCCTTAACGTTTCGAATCCGGGAGGGATTTAGCACTGTCGCTTGGGTTTGCGTACTCGACGTGCACTATGCAGAATTTCTTCTGGGGACACTACACTGTCACCCCACTCGACTGGTCCGGCCAGAGATTAACGTTCGTTCTTTGGATCTTCTGATCCCACGTTTTGTCAACCGAAAACTCTGGGCAAACGATTTGCCGAATCACGCTGCCGCGCCTAACTTACTCCTCGGACCGATTTTTGGGAAAAAGCCTCGTTTGCGCCATCGCGCCTTAATTTCCCCCAGTGGGACGTTGGTGTTCGTGATCTCGTTGACATCCCATCATTCGATACATCACGGCGGGCTAACAATATTTTATGCTAGGTTGGTGTCCCCTCTTTTATGGTACTGTACACTGTTCAGTTGCATGCAAGACTTACACTTCTAACTGAATTTCCTTAATACTATGTTTAATTCTACCTAAACCTAAAATAAATTAACAAATATTTTACATGCAACGAGAAAGCAAACATTGATAATAAATTATATTCAGAAAAGTATGTATATATTGGGACACCAACTCAGGGCTACTAGGTATAGAATAAACATCCCTCAAACACGCAGGCGTGGAGGACTGACATTTTTCTTATATCTAGACATTTACTGACAATATTTACGAAAATGACAATGTTTTGTGTTGTGTCTAATCCTAGCTGGCCCAGTGACCAAAAGTCAATTGAGTCATTGAGAGCAAAAGTGGTACATGTGCTATTAAGTAAATTTTTCAGGAGACGCGATAAACAAAAACACTCAAATAGTAAATTATTTTCAACAATTTTTCCAACATTACTGCACTAAATCATTGCTGGAAAAGTTTCAAAAGACGGTACATGAAAGCATAACGAGTTCTGGTTGAGAAACTTACACAAACTTCAATGGAAAAACATGTACCACTTTTGTTCTATGGGAAAAATAATGACAACCAGAAAACGTTGAGAGCAAAAGTGGTGTATGTCCAGTCTAAGGATGATGAAGGATGCATTATTGCTCGCTAATCTTAAAACATAGAACATTCACGTTTTCAGCAGAGTTGCTCAAGTGATTGAGTACTATAGAATGATGATCTGTTTGTTAAGGAATTCTGTCACTTTGTGGCGCTATGTATATGTATATGTAACAGAAGACATTTTGAATAATCTAGATCGACTGGGGCCAATTCAAAGGAAAATACCCTGGTATCTTTAGAATTGCTGTTTGGTCGATAATAACTACACGATGGACTCAGGTTCAACTTTCGGTAGACTACCGGTTGCCCCCCAGATCCAGAAATAGCGTAGAAGAGGAAAACTGAAAATTATTTTGGCTATAACTCTGGTATAAGTTAACAGATCTCGGCTTTTCTTTGATACTATGGTATTTTTTTGCATGTGATAGTTTCGAAAAAAAAACACGGAAAATACTGGGAACTGTTCTTTAAAGCAGACTGTGTATGTAGTTATAAGAGCGGCAAATGAGTGAACTGAACATATGATACAGCCTTGGAAAAATATACACCGTATCCAGATGGGACTAGGACCTGTTGTTCAAAATTAATCCCGTTTACGGTAACTCCGGATCTTTCGGAGGGCTATCTGATGGTAAATTTGAGTAACATTATGTCATGAGATCTTTTATTTTCGTCCGGGAGGTTTAGAAAAAAAGTGGGACTGTTCTTAAAAATTAATCTGGTTCACGTGGTGGCCATCTTGGAGCATATTTCGTTAAAAGATCATTTTCCCTCTAAAATTGATCTCGAAAAAAAAAACAGAAAGCTTTAGGAACACTTTTGAAAATTGACATTTTACGCTAGTTCCGGATCTTTCGGTGAAATCATTTCGTTTCTAGTCAATCCCGCAGGAGCAGTTTCGAAAAAAATAGGAAGCTCTAGGATCACTTTAGAAAATTGACCTCAATTACGGTATTTCTGAATCTTACGGAAGGCTATCGGTGGCCTGCCTAGAGCCAATCCTGGGTCCAGTGTGTAAATATATATCTTTATCAAAGACCTCAGAGAGTAATCTTTTAAATTGGCCACAGCATACGAGTTGATACTGAAATAGATAAAACTCTTTTTGTAACAAAATAGTCACGGGTACACTAGCGCCACGTAGTGAGAAAATTCCAAAACATACAGATCTTCATCTGAAAGAACTCAATCACTTGACCAACTTTGCTGAAGTCATGATTGTTCTATATCCTAAGATCTTTGACTTACAATTCATCTAATATGCACAGACTGAACATGTACCACTTTTGCTCTCAACGAAATGGTGATTATGTAAATTACCAAAAATTGTTCTGGCTATAACTTTGGTTTAGGTTATCAGATCTCGGTTTCCCTTGGATATTCTAGTACGTTATTGCGTTCTGCATCAATTTATGCAAAAAACCCAAAAATTGTAAAAATGGCACATGTACCACTTTTGCTCTCAACGGCTCTATTGTGATCCGACAAAGTAGATCACAAACATTTAAAATCGAATAACATTTGGCAAAGCTACAGCAATTCAAATTTCATTAAAATTTTGACTATCCTACTTATTTTGACTATCCCCTGTAGGTTATTCCCAAAATTTTCCTGTACGCTGCTGCTTCATTCCGTTTAAACAGTCGATGGAACATGATTCAGTGGTAAGCCGTTCGCCAAACATTAAATCAGTTTGGGGTGAATAACTTTTTCTCTAAGCATCGTACTGCCGCTCATAGCAAGTCCGTCCCATTTGCGTTTTGGTGCTCATGAGAAAACAGCAATTAAAAATCGTAACGCTTTAGGTGAAATTTTGCACTCAAATGCTTTTTCAATCAAGACCATCAACAGAATTTAGTACTGCAATGACAATTTAACACTTTTGCATCATAAAACTTGCATAAACACCGAAATTTGATTAAAGTTACGGTACTTAAGTAATTTGATTACTTTTACGGTACGTAGCCATAATGATGTTTGGAATGAATCCATCGCTGGTCAATTCATAAATGACCTTCTCTCGTGCTTCATTAAGCAAGTTTTGCCTTTCTCCTAGAAAGGTATAGCAATCACTGCAAAAACTAAAGGTATAAAAGTGCTCAAAAGGGCCGAATGTCGTATATCACTCGACTCAGTTCGACGAGCTGAGCATTTTCTGTATGTGTGTGTGTAACGCTCTCCCAATCTCACTCGATTTTCTCAGAGATGGCTGGACCGATTTCAATGAAATTAATTTCAAATGGAAGGTTTATTTGCCCCATAAGACCCTATTGGATTTTATTGTAATCGGATTTCTAGTTTAGAGGTTATGTATCAAAATGTAAAAATCACGAAACATCAATATCACAGAAACTACGCAACTGATTTGAACAAAATTAGTTTCAAATGAACGAGCTACCTAAAAAACCCTTAACATTTGAACTTTATAAAGATTGAACCTGTGGTTCAAAAAAATTCTCCCAAGTAATACACAAACCATGTTAGAAAATTATTCACAATGACAGTAGTCATATAAGAATACTATAAGCGCAATTCAAAATTTGTATTGCTATATTATTGTTCTCGAGATGTTATTTCATAGCATGAGTGTATTTAATATATTATCGAATATAAACTGCTGCTGCTTATCGGTAACTTGTGTTTATGATGTTTTAAAAACAGTACAGAAAGCAACTTAACATACAACATTTGTGAGAAGATGTTTTTCATCAGTAATTCAACCACATTTCGAAAACAAACTCATTTTCTCCTGGTTTTGGAGATGTTTTTCAATAACATGAGTTGAAAAAATAACAACTATGACACAAATAACAGTTGTCCTCCAGATGTTTTCACTATGTATTAGAAAAACTATGCATGGAATGCCTAGCCGGGGCAGCCGTACTACGTACCTGTAAAGTACTTTTCCTATTATGTAGTGGTATTCGAAAACCAACGTAAAACTACTTGATCAAATTGTTAATAAAATTATTTAAACGATTCTAATGAACCTATTCGAGGTGGGTCAAAATGCGCCATGAAAAGGTTAACAAAACGCTTACAGTGCAACCAATATCACTCTAATTTCTGTTACCGTATATCTAACAACGTTTACTAGTTTTAAATTATTTCATGTCTGTGAAACTATGCGAAAACAATTTCAATATTCAAGCGACAGAAACAATTAATTTTGAAAGGTTGAACATTGCTTTTCATCATCACTTTATAATTCTCGCGTAATTTTTCAAAGGGACCTAAGTAACAATGACAGATTCTCTCCTCTCTCACTTTGTTTCGTTAATTACGTCGTCATTATATATATTTTTTAAGCTTCCTTCCCCTTAATCGAGAGATAGTAATACTGTCTATGCATTGAGTGTTATGAAATATGGAAAAAAATACCATAATTATCGATCAAAGAGAAAGTAAACAAAGAGAGTCTCTCAATGTTAGATAGGTCGCTTTGAAAAATTACGCGAGAATTGATTAAAAGTGCCACTGACAAAAACGATCATCGAACTGGTTGCACTGCGCGTAACAATACATTTGCGCATGCGCTGGGTAAATGTTGTCATAGCAACGCATTTGCGCATGCGCTTTGTTATGGCGAATTCTGACCCACGAATGCGCGAATTTCTTCATTGCACTGGGTCAGTGCAGATCTACCCAAGGAAAAAAAATAACATTGCGATTTACTACGCATGTAAGAAAGAGATGCCAGATAGTTGTTTACGAACTAAGTCTATGCGGTGGTGGGGTAAATTGACTCTTCGCAATGAAATAAATCAGTGAACATTCTGTAATGCATAATCTATTTTCCACTGATTGACAAATAGAAAACAATATCCAATGAATGGCGCATAATTTTTTCAGAAGTAAAACGTAATGTTTCACCATGAAATTTGACGCGCACGTTAAACTTTGTTTTAAAAGCATCAAATGGTTGATTTATTATTGTTTCTTATTTGATTATTTGAAACGCCATAATCAATATTTTTTTCCCAATATTGTTTCTGATATAAATCAGTGTCGTTCTGCGATATTTTTATTTTGGAGTTTTATGCTTGCGTCAACGATGTTTTGATTTGTTAGCAATTACAACTTAAAAATAACCAATTTTCAACGTATTTCTATTGTATTGGTACTCGAGATGTATTTTAAAGCTTCGGTCTAACAAGTTGGCTTGCTTTCATGAAGTTATATAATACTTCATATAGCACCAGTACTTGTTCTAGTAGCCTCCAATTTTTGCGCTTTTCTGGTGATAGAGATGTCATGGAAAAGGTAATGTCAACTGAAATCTATAACTGCAGGTAGTATTAGAGGAGTTATCTCAACTGCTCTATTACAACGTGTGTTACTTGGGCTTAGGCACTAACATTACGTCAAATATTTATTTATTTATTTATTTATTTACAGATAAGGATGTCTGTGAGCCTTGGGCTCATAGAGACTGACTAGCTTGACAATTAACATATGTTTGGCTTTTTTTTTCTTGCAACAAAAAAAGAACATTATCGAAAGAACGGACATTATTTAAATTTAAATATCATATTTAATACTTCAATTACAATATCAATACTTTAGAACCCAAAGAGTGAATATACCTTTATTGGATTCAAGCATTCATGTAAATCTATTTTTACAAATAATAAGTTTGAATGAGAAAGGCTGAGTCTGACCGCTAGGTGGATTTATTTAGGTTTTTGTGAGGAGCATAACACAATGTACCAACTGCGCCGCTCAAAATATTTTGTTTGATTTTGTTTTTACATTTGACACTACTGATAAATTCAAAATCAGTTTAGGTGTAGGAGCTTGTTCCAAATTTTCTTGAGAGCGGTCACACGTTCGTGACGGCGGACAGCAGTGGAAGTGAATATGAAAGAACACCTATAGCTTAGGAAAATATTTGCTCCGTTAAAAAACAGCTAAGTAGCGTACCGAAGTATTTGATATGACTGACAAATTCTTCAAAACGAAATTCACGACAATAATTGAACAATTCTTACCCATGTCTTAACATAAAATACGGATAAAATACGAAAAATAGTATTTACTAAAGAATGCTTTAACTAACAATACAGTGACTCACCTAAAGCGTTTACTGTCAACAAACAACAGCTGAAAGAAGCTACTGGTGGAAACTTTGTCTTGAAGAAAACATTGTACACTGAATTCTGTTTTTAGGCGACTTTTTTTTACGTGATTTTATTTTACACGATTTTTTTACGCGATTTTCTCGAAATTACGCGATATGTGACATGGGAAATATTGTTTATAAGCCAAAATCATGGGCGCAACTAAGGAAAATTCCTAGGGGGGCTAGTTTACAAACACTTCTTTTAAAAAAAATAGGAAAAAGAGTTACAATGCGCCTATTCAAAAACGCATAGTGTCGTAACAAAAGACAAAATCACTTCAATCGGGAACAAATCTCCGAAGATGTATTGAATATCTTGACCATCTCTTCCAGCTGAAACTGATTCGATATTGAGGCGAACTAGGTTTGGTAAACGGCTGGGCAGTGCGTACCAGCAGTACACCCGTGCTAGTCTGCATAGAATAGATCCCAGTGTGGTCCAAGGCATAATGCCATATTCTTAACTCCACGTGGAACCGACTGGAATACGAGCAACCATGAGAAGATTGGGGAACCGGTGGGAACTTGGTCGTATACTGACAGGGAAGCGGTAGTTGTTCTCCTTGGAGATCAGCTTGTCTGAGCGTCTGTTTTCCAGGATGAGGTCGGCTCGAACAGCGACTGATCCGAAGTGGACGGTGAACTATGAAATGCGGTGTCTCGCCTCTACACCCAAGACGGCGGCCCCGTCGCGAGACTAGGTATCGCAGCCCTAGTAAAGCAGCATGCTAAAATAAACATACTACGAACAATCAAGAATTGAAAACGAACCGGAACTACCCGCAATGATCTAGTGACGAAATAAGGCCGACGATTAGAAGCACGGTACATATAACAGTAGATCGCTTAACGCCTCGGATGCCGACCGGATCCTGCTGGATCAGCTAGAACTTCACCAGTTCGGCATCGTTGCGCTCCAGGAGCTTTACCGAAAAGGAGAGAAGGTACGGCGATTTTTTTACCAGAGCGGCGGCACAAACAATGAGCTGGGTACGCACAGTCTGCACACCGTCACGAACGACAACGGCCAGGGATGCGTCAACTTCGCAGGTTCCCGCAGACTGGCAGTCCGAAGAACCTGCTTTCCCTAAAAAGACATCCACGAAACCACCTGGAGATCACCTGACCAACGCACAACAAACCAAATTGACCATGTTCTCATCGACGGCTCTTTTTTCTCAGACATACAAACGTACGCACCAATTGTGGTGGGGGTATTGGCAAGACCACTTCGATCGAGTCTAGTGCGACGAAGTAAAAAGTTGACGATGTAGCTGATACGACCGGTAGTTCTCTACGGAATCGATACATCAACACTTCTGGCCTCAACGCTCTTGGAGTTTTCGAACAGAAGGTGCTGCGGACTATCTATTGTAGAGGACAGACAGACGACGGTTAATGGCGACAGTGCATGAACCATGAGCTGCTCGCGCTGCTTGGAGAGAACCCCGTTGCACACCTGGCGAAAGTCAATAGGTTGCGGTGGGCCGGTCGCGTCGTAAGGATGCCGGACGATGATCCTGTGAAATCACTTCTCTTCAGCAACTCTGTGGACTAGGGGGCGCAGCGTGCGTGATGGCTCGACCAGATCGAAAGAGACTTGCGGGTGATGAGACGTCTGAATAACTGGCGAAACACAGCCCAAAACCGAGCAGCATGGCAACAACTCCTTGCTACAGCACGAGCCACCACGGCACTCGTCTTATTAGTAAGGTAAGTAAGATAGCTAGGTTTGAGAATCGATCCTGGGCACAGTACTAGTTCTCAGCCAATGAATGATGACTTCTCAATTTGTGTTGATTTTGATGCTCTGATAGGAAGTATGGGATGTATTTATATTGACTACAATTATTCTCTGGGAAATTCTTGGGGGGGCTTAAAACTTGCTAGGGGGGGGGGGGGGGCTGTAGCCCCCCTTAGCCCCCCCCCCCCGTAGTTGCGACCATGGCCAAAATGTAACACACACACAAACATACACATACCTACACATACATACACACACACTTACCACATAGCGAAAAATTTTGTAACGACGTGATCTTTTTTACGCGATTTGCTCCAAGTTACGCGATTTTTTTTCACGCGATTTTTTTACGCGATTCTTTTTTTGCGCGCACGCATCAATCGCGTAAAAAAATCCAGTGTACTAGCACGATGTAGAAACCTCCTATCTTTTTTTTATTATTTTTTTAAGGTGGCTTTCAGCCACAGGCTGGTTCGCCACCATAACCTCCTATCGAATATCACTTGGTACATCCAATTCTAAACCTGAAGACTATAAGTTGTGGTAAATATTACATTTTTCATAATCATTATTGGCTGTGAGTGGGGTCAAATTGCGAAGATTTTTGCAATGGGACCGACTTGCGATCACTTTTGCAATGGGACAAACCGATTTGCTATTTTTTTCATAGTTCCTCAGAACAAAGTAATCAAATATATTTGTTTTATCGGGAGTAGATATAAAAATGAGTTGATTCCATAAATAAACTCAAAATTGACAAAAATGCAATTGGGACGGACTTGCCATGAGCGGCAGCGTAGCACCTTACGGTCTTCAGAAGAGTTTTTCCCAGAAAAATTTCCTATACAAATATCATGAATCGATATATTTTTGAGAGCCTACTGGGCATCTCTAGAGAATAAGTTTTGAAAAAATGGATTTTCCCATATAAAATTATATGGAAACTTTAAAAATCGAGTGCAAAAATATAGTTCCACCGATCGAACGGAAAAGTTACACGGTTGTTATAGGACCCATAAGGAACACGAAAAGTGCATGGGAGCGAAAAAATAACACCATCGATTTTTTCCCATATAACCGTGTCCCACTCTAATGTGCATCTGCATAGCTATGACATTTGCGATGATAGGGATGATAGCTAACCCGATCGATAGCTAGAGCTGTTGCATGTGTATGGCTAGCTATAGCGTGTGTAAGATATAGCATGTGTAGCATACTATAGCTATTGCGTGTATATCTTTAGCGTGTGTGTGGATAGCTGTTGCGTGTGTAATGATTAGTTATAGCGTATGTATGGATAGTTATAGCACATGTTTGGATAGCTTATGCGTGTGTGTATGGATAGTTGTATCGGATGTATGGATAAGAACAGCGTGTTTATGGAAAACTTTTGCGTGTGTATGGATAGCTATAGCATGTGTGTATAAAAAACTATAGCTACAGCGTGTGTATGAGTAGTTTTAACGTGTGTATAGATAGTTACAGTATGTGTGTGGATAACTATAGCGCGTGTTTATCGAACATTATTATTATCATTGAAAATTTTGAAAGCCCTTAACGAACACACTTGTTAATTTGATTTTACAGCAGCGATTTTAACTTCTTTAGCCAGTCTCTATTCATCGAGGAAAATTTATGCCGATCACTTATGCCGATCAACACTTATTTACTAGAAATTTCATTTAGGTCAAAACAGGTTCTTTTGAGTATCATAAATTATTGGTAAAAAGAGTTGAAGTTTTCTTAATAAGCATTCATTAAATTTTCGTTTTTGTTTCTCGGTGCGCGGTTTTGATTTTGTTTTTCGCAAACAGAGAAAGAAACAAACGTGTCGCTATCGTGAAAAATAACAAAACAATTAGAAATGCTCTAAATCACAATTAAAGAAGTTAATATATTTGACTGCCACTCGCCAAAACCTTCATAACAACTACCGAAAAACGTGTAATTGAGCTCTTGCTATTTTAACTTACTGAAATAAAAGTTTTTTTTTTTAAATACATGAACTTATATGCTGGGCTGGAGCTAAGCTAGAATGAGTTTTATCGAATTAATGTCGAACAATTTTTAAATTTAAAATTTTCGCTTGAATCGTTCTGGTGTCCAATTTGAGATAGTTTCGTTAAGTTTGCTTTTTGCTTTTTGATAGGAAAATTTTACCCATTTCGCTAATTAAATGATTGTCTTGGTAGTGCAGCTACGAACAAAGGTTTGATTCGAACAAAGGTTTGATTCGAATATATATGAAATGACAGCGATTAAATAAGAGAGACGTTTCAACGTCTCAGCATTCAGAAATACACTGTTAGATAAAATTGCAGCAAATACTAGAGTTGCAATTCCCTCTAATATTTGTTTTAATGGAATATAAGAATACCGTAGTCCAACGTCATGTGGTCGTGTCTTGAATACCACCCTCCTACTTTTTTCCTTTTCATTCACTGCTGTCGCTGTTTTGTCAAACGGTGCTTTAGCATGTGTTACTTTTTACATAAGGCCGATACAAATTTCTTTTTCATTTTATGTCACCCTCCCCCCCCTGCCCCTCAACAATGTTGAAAATTGGAAGGGGAGAAAAAAAGTTGAAGAGGTTGTCTATAAGACACGACCGCAGAGTTAACGTAGAATACGACAGCCTTGCAATAGGTTTGAGAATACACTCAATGGGGTTAATCAATTTAATGGTCTCTCTCACTGTTATGAAAATGACTGCAAGACAATGACAGCAAATTTTTAACTGATCCGGCTCTCATTGTATTGCACAGCTCTCTCTGTTTCCCATACGTTCGGTGAACAGTCCGACAGCAACTGACGACAGCACACATGCAACTCCATACGGGCTATTAGTTTTCATCTCCCTATGTCTGTTGGTTATTCCAAGCTGTCGTAAATGACAGTCTATAATCTTCCGACATCCTTCAGCACGAATCCGAGTGGGATGTCATGAACAGCTCATGCATGAGGCCGTTAGAGTGAAAAGTCGTCAGTATAATGTCGCTCTCCAGTCCTTCTCCTAAGCTTGGTCTCTCTGCTCCAGATGACGTTTACCTCTACAGACGGCACCGGTAACGACAATGAACAACAGCAAAAGCTATGTGCAGCTATGCAGTTTCACTTGTTGCCGTATCCAAAACAAGAATGAAATTGAATTGTTTTGAGGCTGTCTTTTGCATCAAGTTGCACTGAGATAGCTTAATTTGGGCAGTGGCTACGAAGAGGCTGTAAACGATGGCCAATAGTGCTTTCCCGGTTAACTAGGTTTAATACGAATAATTTTCTGCAGTTTGCGGTAGCGTAGATAATTTTACAACTGATTGCAGCAAATAGTAGGGATTGAGCGAAAAATTATGTGATTTAGGCTCACTGGCTCAAACATTCTTCCAATGTTAAAATACACTAAGTAAACTTTAAGGCTTAGCTGAAGTCAAAAAAGGTAATGTATGTCAATGCCATTTATTGACAACTGAATATTGTTTCTTTTTCTTTAACATGGCCAGGTTTTTATTTTTTTCTGAATGATTTACTGTGATATTTAAAATCAACATGAGGTGATTTACTTGCAACTATGAAAAAGCAAAGCCTTGGTGCTACATTCCGTATCGGAATTCGAGCTTCTGTTTAACTACACACAGACTTCGCAGCCGACTGTTAAGTGTTCAGGACAATTGCGGGGCTAGCGCTACGATCCTACTGACACTAACAGTCTCTCCCGAGCCGGGACTCGAACATACGACGACTGGCTTGTTAGGCCAGCATCGTACCTCGAGACCAGCTGGGAGATTAGCAACTATATATGATGATTTTAATAGCTATAGTCCTAGCCACACACAATAGCTAGCCACGCACGCTGTATAGCAAGCCACACACGCTATAGATATTCACACCAGGGTTGATATTTGTTGACACTCTTGAGTGAAAGTGAAAAAAAGCATCCATAAACGTTATTTTTTTTACAATCCTTTCAGAGTTCTCCCTTCCCGCTTTTTGCATGGAAGTCAACTGTCAAAACACCTCATTATATTTCATGCGATGAAAGCAAGACAACAAAATCAGTTTATAAGTTAACGAGGATTGTCAAGGCATCGGTCAGTGTCAGTGAAAAAGTGTTTTGGTGAGGTTCATTTTAGTTGCGTGGACTGTTTGTTTTTCTTTTTCGCTTTGAAGTAGAGATGGTCGGGTACGGGTATTTTTACCCGAAACCCGTACCCGACCCGTACCCGACGGGTTCGGGTCGGGTATCGGGTAACGCCAAAAAATATTCTACGGGTTCGGGTCGGGTACGGGTAATTAAAAAACCAAGGTTTTGGGTTCGGGTCGGGTACGGGTTTGAAAAATTCTCAATTGGTCGGGTACGGGTAATTCAATTTTCGTGCATTGTGAGAATTTAATTTTTATCATTTCAAGCCTGGGTGTTTTCTTAAAGTCGATTATCGGTAAGATCGGAGAGAAAATCGCCCATCATCACTCAACGAGAGATCGCCCAATACCTATTCTGACAGTTGTCGGCAGTCTATGCACCGAGGGAATGACATCATGCTATCGCTTTCTAATGTTAGATTGAATAGTTCTTCCTGCAACGGTTTTGATTTAAATGAAGTTTTGTCGGGCTTTTTTCATAACTGTAAGGAAAACCGCGGAGCATTGCACAGTGGGGCGACTCAATACAAATGCTTGCCAAGTAAAAAAAAGTGTCGATAAATACGACAAAAATATGGTATATGCTTAATTTTGGGGTGCTGAACACGAATCTCCATTCCACTGTTTATTTGGAGACGTTCATAAAGCACGTGACCTAATTTTTCATGATTTTTTAGCACTTCTCCCCTAACTTTTTTATTAAACAGAATTATATGATCTTTAACCACAAGCAACGCAACAGGGCGTCCTCTTTACGAAAACAGCTTACGTAGTTTTTGCACAACTCCCCAAATCAACCAAATTTCGCAAAAAAAAAATGTTTTTATAAAAGTTAAAACAATATTATATATTATAATAGGTAAAAAAAACTAACTACAAATCAACTTTTTCTTCGAGGCCAAAAAAATCAAACTATCATTGAAGCTGCAGAGCGTTTCAAAGTACAGGTCGGACTCGATTATCCGGAATTCGATTATCCGGAATTTTAGACTCGATTATCCGAAATTTTATTTTCTGGTGTCCGTTTTCAATTTTTGATCCGGAATTTTGTCTTTACCATCGCTGCTGCAATATTTGTTACCATTTAAGTCACTTCCGGCATGTTTGGGACATGTTCGAATTAAGTGAAAATAAAAAATGTCCACACTCACGGAACGCGACGAGAGACAGGATACAACACTTATTGTTCTTACAAAACATAAAAAAGGAATTTGATTTACCTTTTTAGTCGACCGGTTTCGGGCAGCGATCTTGCCCATCAGCTGGACGATGTCCGACTAGTTGCGCATAGTAGTTGTTATTTTCTCAGTGCGTCTTGAACTGTCCTACAGATCAGACGTTTTTTCGGTTGCTTGTGGACTAGTCTTTGACTGCCTATAGCTTCAAAGTTTGTGTTTTGTCAGTGTGTCTATTAAAGATTACCTGAAAGTTATTTCCCATCAGCCTTTTTCAAGACTACCTACATTTGAATTTAACATTTGTTTTAACTTTTTTCGTATCACCTGAAATGGCTGGACGGAAAAAGAAACCTCGTATCGCTGCGAGGAGGAAAAGAGAGGCATCTCTTTCTGACACTTCGAGTGTCTGTAGTGACAATCCTTTTGATATTTTGCCTGAGCAAGAAGCTGGTGAAATGGAAGTCCAGTTAGAGAACTGGAATTTCCCTTGTTAATTATTTAATTCATTTTAACCGCAATGAGGTTAACAACTTAAAATTTTTTGAAAAAGCACATGCTTTGTATAATGTGCGTGTAAAGTGGGAAATTTATAGGAAGTATGGCGGAGGTGAAAAGCATATCACCCAATGCCGTACTTGCCAACGTTATGGCCATGGTTCCAAATTCTGTAACATGGACCAAAAATGTCATGTCCTGTGAAAGAGAGTAAAAATTTTCGCTGTGCGAATTGTGACGGCAACCATATGTCAAATTTTTATCAATGCCCAGTCCGTTTAGCAATTGTTAAGGCAAGGCAAGGTAAACAGAATTCAATTTCTAAATTAAAACCAACTTCAAAACAAAATTCTCCAAGCGTACCAGTGACGCATAGTTTACCTACTCCTTTGCATACCCGTTTAACTTATGCACAGGTTACAGGTAGTTCGAACATTATACCGGTAGTTCGAAAATGACCGTTAATATGGGTAAGCAAAACACGCTAGAAAATAATTGTACACCTGTTACTCCAGCTAATATTGCTGCCGAAAATATTTTTTCTAATGTCAACTGCCTGGGGCCTATTACGGCAGGTAAACTTTCTTTTTTGCAACAGGCAATGTTCGATCTTATGAACGCCATGTTGCAGGCAAAATCAATGTTTGAAGCCATTCAAATAGGCACAAATTTTACTATTAAAATTGTTTCTAATTTAAAATTTAGCAATGATTTTAAATAAAACAATTAAAATATTAAATTGGAATGCTCGGTCATTGAAGGCCAATGAGAATGAGCTTTTTAATTTTTTAACAGTAAATAATGTGCATATTGCAATTATTACTGAGACATTTTTGAAACCTAACATAAAACTAAAATATGATCCCAATTACGTGGTTCATAGATATGATAGGATTCAGGGTTCCGGCGGTGGAGTTGCAATTGTTATCAAACATCGTGCTCTTCCCCATCTTGAGACGAAAGTTATTGAAACTTTGGGAATTGAAGTTCAAACTGAACTTGGGATTTTATTTATTGCCGCAGCATATTTACCATTTCAATGCACACGCGAGCTCAAAAATTATTTTAAAGGTGATTTACAAAAACTCACCAGAAATCGTTCGAAATTTTTCATAATCGGCGATTTTAACGCTAAACATCGTTCATGGAATAATTCTCAAAGTAATTCCAATGGCAAAATTTTATTCAATGATTGTTCTTCAGGATACTATTCTATTTGGTCTCCGAATAGTCCTACATGCTTTTCTTCTGTAAGAAACCCTTCAACAATTGTTTTGGTGCTAACAGATCAAAGTCATGTATGTAGTGATTTGATCACACATGCTGACTTTGATTCTGACCATCTTCCAATAACTTTTTCTTTATCCCATGAATCAGTTTTAAACCCTATGAGCTCTGTTTTTAATTATAACAAGGCTAATTGGGAAAGTTACAAAACTCATATTTAGAGAAATTTCAATAATGAGCTTTATTTGCAAAACGACGTGAACATTGATTCTGCTTTGGAAGCATTAAAATGTGCAATTGTTGATGCCAGGAATTATTCTGTTCCAAAGGCTCAAGTGAAATTTGATTCATCAATAATTGACGAAAATCTTCAACTTCTAATTCGTTTGAAAAATGTCCGCAGACGTCAATATCAACGTTCTCGTGACCCTGTTTTTAAAACTATTTATAAGGATTTACAGAAAGAGATTAAGCATAGATTTATTCTTCTGAGAAATCAAAATTTTGAGACTAAAGTTGAAAAATTGAAACCATATTCAAAACCATTTTGGAAGCTGTCGAAGATTCTTAAGAAACCTTCAAAGCCTATTCCAGTTTTAAAAGATGGTGAACGTTTTCTTGTATCCAATGAACAAAAGGCTCAAAGACTTGCTCAGCAGTTTGAGAGTGTTCATAACTCAAATTTGAATTTTGTGAGTCCAATTGAAAATGAAGTCACACGTCAATTTGATTTAATTTCTTCCCAGAATTTTTTACCTGCAGAAATAATTGAAACTAACTTGAATGAGATTAAATCAATTATTAAAAAATCCAAAAATATGAAAGCACCTGGTGACGATGGAATCTTTAATATACTAATCAAACATCTCCCTCAGTGCACAATGGAATTTTTAGTAAAAATTTTCAATTGCTGCTTCAAAATTGCACATTTTCCCAAATTATGGAAAAATGCAAAAATTACTCCCATTTTAAAACCGGATAAGAACCCAGCTGAAGTTTCAAGTTATCGACCAATCAGTTTGCTTTCTTCAATAAGTAAACTGTTTGAGAGAATTATTCTTAACAGAATGATGTCACACATCAACGAAAATTCAATTTTTGCAAATGAACAGTTTGGATTTCGCCATGGGCATTCCACAACTCATCAATTGCTCAGAGTTACTAATATGATACGAGCTAACAAATCTGAAGGTTATTCCACTGGAGCTGCTCTTTTAGACATAGAAAAAGCATTCGACAGTGTTTGGCATAAAGGTTTGATTGCGAAATTGCAAACTTTTAATTTTCCAATTTTCCTAATCAAAATTTTAAAAAATTATCTTACTGATCGAACTCTGCAGGTTGTCTATCAGAATTCAAAATCTGATAGATTTCCTGTCAGAGCAGGTGTACCTCAAGGTTCAGTCTTGGGTCCAGTCCTGTACAACATATTCACTTCAGATCTTCCTGATTTGCCTCCAGGATGCACAAAGTCATTGTTCTGCGATGACACGAGCATTTCCGTAAAAGGAAAAAGTCTTCGTGTCATATGCAGACGATTGCAGAAAAGTTTAGATATTTTTTCTTCCTACTTGCAAAAGTGGAAAATCTCTCCCAATGCTTCTAAAACTCAAATGATAATTTTTCCGCATAAGCCTAGGGCTCCTTTCCTCAAGCCAAACAATAATCACGTTGTCAAGATGAATGGGGTTATTTTAAGTTGGTCCGACAAGGTTAAGTACTTGGGACTAATTTATGATAAAAAACTTATTTTCAAAGAGCACATTGAGAGTATACAAGCCAAGTGCATCAAATATACGAGATGTTTATATCCTCTCATTAACAGGAATTCTAAACTTTGTTTAAAGAACAAACTTTTGATTTACAAACAAATTTTTAGACCAACAATGCTTTATGCTGTACCGATCTGGTCAAGTTGCTGTTCAACAAGGAAGAAAACGCTCCAAAGGATTCAGAATAAAATTCTGAAATAAAATTATTAACAATTTTCGACAAAAATCGTTGCAATCCTCAATTGCTACGATAAGCTCTCTTTATAGCCAATAAGTTAGCAATTAAGTTAGTTGTAAGTTTACTTCCCCTTTTCTGACAAGTAGGTTTAAATCCCTACGAATGATAAGTCCTAATTGCGAAAGCAAACAAATCCTAACAATTAAAATTACAAATTTCTAACAGTGTTGAGAAGTCACCATTTGTGATTGGACACACATACTCATTATTTACTAATATTTATCATAAATACTTAAGCTACTAACAAACCCCCCCTAAAAAAAAAAAAGTTGTTTTCTAGATATCACAATTTCACCACTGTTACAGCTTCGTCAGGTGGAAGAGCGAAGAGAGTATTGGGGGATCATCCTCATTCATTAATGGATTGTCGGCGGTGGTGATGTACATTGATTCCCATGCGTTTAGGTTCGATGTTTTTCGTACATTTTTTAATAATTTTGCATTTTCCCAGTCGATGGCATGGTTTTGGGATATGGTGTGTGCTGCTCGATTCATTAGCCCGATCGTTGTCAACTGCATTCTTATGCTCTCGCAGTCGCACTTTTAATTTTCGTCGTGTTTGGCCAATGTAAACCGCGGAGCAGTTTTTGCAGGGGATTTGGTAGACACCTGATTTTTCATCCAGGGGTACTTTGTCTTTTGAATTGCACAACAGATCTTTCAAGGTGTTTTCACTTTTGTAAACAGCATAGAAATCGTGTTTCTGTAGTACGGATTGGACGGGATTGGTTATTTTTGGGTAAAATGGAAGACTGATTCTATGCTGTTCTTCTTTTTCCGGTTTTAGTGTTGTGCAATTTAGCCTGTGTTTTTAACGTTGATGTTTTCGGAGAATTTTGTTTACAAAGTCTTTGTCATACCCATTCAACTCAGCAGCTTTATGTATCCTGTTTCTCTCGGTTTCAAAATCTTTTCTGTCCATCGGTATGTTGTATAGGCGGTGTGCCATAGAATGGAATGCTGCTTGCTTCTGGGCGCCGTAATGGTTAGAGTCGGATGTTATGTATCTGTCTGTGGCTGTTGGTTTTCGGTATATTGAGAATTTCAGTGTGTTATCTCCGTTTCTCTTTATCGTCAGATCCAAGAATGGCAGTGACCCATCGGTTTCTTTCTCTACCGTAAACTTTATCGTTCTGTGACGGGAGTTCAACAACTCGAGTGTTTGTATAAGGTAGCGTTCTTTCACGACTGCAAAAATATCGTCCACATAGCGTTTCCACACTCGAGGGAAGTATTTCTCGGTCGATAGTGCCACCTCAAAGTAACTCATAAAAAGGTCTGCCAAAAGTGGGGATAACTTGTTGCCCATACTGAGCCCAAATACTTGCCTGTAAAACCTCCCCCTGCACGAAAAGAAGTTTCGGTTCATACAGGTTTCGGTAATCAGCAGGTATGCTTCGATGTGATTGGGTGGTGCTTTCTTGCGTTCTAGGTGTCTGCGCAAGCTGTTCAATGCATCAGTCACTGGTACGCTGGGGAACAGAGCAGTGACATCAAATGAAACTAGAGCTTCATCTCTTCTTATCTCTACATCTTTAAGATAATCCACCAGTTCTACGGAGTTTTTAACGCTCATACCATGTGTTACGGGGTAATTTTTCATTTCGTCCACCACCCATGCAGCCATTTTTTCCGTCGGTGTGCAAATGTTTGACGATATAGGACGCATCGCCAGTGGACTTTTATGGATTTTTGGCAGGCAATACAAGGACGCAACTATCGGGTTGGGGACATGAAACTTACGTTCTAATTTATCCTCTCCCATCAGACGCGCAACCTTTTGCCGAACAGTGTTAGCTTCTTCTGCCATTGTATTGAGTGGATCTCTGGGTTTCCCGTTTTTAAACTTGTACTCTTCGTACGGGCCAGCAGCGATCATATCCAAAACGCGAGCATCGTAATCTTGTTTATCCATGTTCACCACTGCATTCCCCTTATCCGCACGAGAGTATACAACATCACGGGCCTTAAGCTGGCGTATTGTACACCACGCATCAAAACTCAGCTGTTTATCTTTCTTCTGTGCGTGTGTTACATTCGACATACAACGTTCAACATCATGACGAATTGCTGATTCAGATGCGAAACTGTTGTACTGAATGGCACTTTCAATATTGTTTACTGTATCGGCAACAGGGGGGCACGAAGGGGAAACAGCAAAATTCAATCCCTTGTTCAACAACTCCAACTCCGGCTGTGTGAGTTGGGTGGACGATAAATTGACGACAAAATTATCGATGTGTTGTGGAGATCGCTTTGCTTTTCTTGGTGCTTGCGTTTGTGAGAGGGCCAACAATTTTTTACGGTGTCTTCTTTTCGTAGCTATGACGTGCCAACGGAGATTGCGACTTGTTCTACACATCATAGTTTGCCAACACTCTTTCTTTCCCTCCATACACTGATGAACGATACACTCTGTGGCATTATGGTAGACGGTTTGCTTAAGCAGCTCTAAGTGAAGTGAATATAACTGTT